>NW_009649458.1:1185323-1194409 GCF_000708025.1 Charadrius vociferus | reverse complement strand
CAGGCGGAGAGAGAACGGGCCGTGTGGTGGCTGGGTGAATCTTGGCTGAGGCCTCATCCTGCCCGCTTTGTGTGAAGCACAAAAAAAAAAAAAAAAAAAACCAAAAAAAAACACTTGAGAAAGTGTGTGAGCAGCGTTTTAGGTAGCAGCACTGCTTAGGGCACATAGGAGATGGAGAATGGAGAGCTTGAAAGTGAGGAGCTGTGCCAGGGGAGATGCAGACCTCCCTCCTTGACCCTGAGGAATCACGGAATGGTTTTGGGTTGGAAGGGACCTTAAAGACCATCCAGTTCCACGCCCCCTGCCATGGGCAGGGGCACCTCCCACCAGAACAGGTTGCTCAAAGCCCCGTCCAACCTGGCCTTGAACCTCCACGAGCTGTGGAGGATGGTGGGCATGTCCCGAGGTCAGGGCACTGTGGTGGGACCCAGGCAAGAGCAGGCGGCAGTGGGGAGGGAGAGCGTTGCCAACACCTCGCGTTGTGGCTGCAGGGATGGAGGAGGCGAGTCGGGTGGGGGGAACACTCCATGGGACGATGTGGTGAGGTTGTGGCCGAACCATGGTTTCAGCAGCCCAGAGATGTGGCCGGTGTCACTGGGCAGTGACAGAGACCATGGAAGTGCCATCTGCAGAGGTGGAGGGACCTCAGGGAGGAAAGGTTTACAGTTTTATTGTGTTGACTTTCAGCTGATAGCTGGATGTTAGTGAGCTGATGTCAGAAAAAAAGGGGCAAATATTTTAACTTGAAAGGAAAAGGAGAGGGAGTGAAAGACAAGTAAATATGTGAGTCACTTGCATGGTTTTGAGTGAGATCACTCTGTGATATTCTGAGTCAGGGCCCTGGCACTGAACAACCCCCAACTTGAGGGAAGGTCGGGTCTGAATATCAACACAAACCCCATAACTGTTCTGTTTTACAGTGTGCTGAATCAAAATCCCCAAACCTGACAGAAACACACACACATGTGAATGCTGTGAAGAGTCAAATCAGGCTCTGCGGCTCACGCTTCTGTCACTGAACACTTTTAGGGGTTTGTGAGTTTTCTGAAGGAATTGGTAAAAATCTGTTTGGGAGAGGCAATGTTTATTTATATTGTAGGACCACTTCATCCCCAAAACAGATTAAGATCTGCTTTACTGTAACACCAACAAAAAAATCACATAATTTGCTCTAACAGTTTACTTTGCGACAAATAAGTAGATGCAACAGCTAGTAGGGTTGATACTAAGTTTAGGACATGGGTACTAGTAGGATCATGAAGTTACACAGCCTAGCACATCAACCATTAAAAGCTCTAAATTATCTAAAAGAAACAGGATTTCTTCACACGCAGCCTACTCATAAGCTAATTTCTTGTAAGCAGCACAGCAGAAATGTTTTGGGTTTTTTTAAGAAGGGATTTAAAATAGGTTTGGACAAAAGACCACACGAGGGGAATGTGTCTCCAGTGATCGATAAGGAGCCCACGCTGGGTTTTGCTAATGTTCACAGGAATCTTTGGGGTGATTTCAATGAGCTTTGAGTCGAGCACCAGGTGATGTGAAGATCTGAGCTCTCTTCTCAGTTTCTGCTCAGGCTGCAGGCAAGCTGCTTCTCTTTCCCCTGTTTTTCTTATCTATAGAATAAGCTTTGTAAAAACTAATCTTTACTTTATCTAGCTTATATGATTTAGTGACATTGTTCACGGTGCTATTTAAGTGACCATAACAAAGAAATTCTTAAATAAGCATAACAGCCCTTTTTGCATACAAAAAAAAAGTGTGATTGTGACTTCAAAAGTGACTGTGTAGAAACAGTACTTTCTTGAAATTCTTGCCCAATAGATCTGTTCCTCCAGCCTTCAGGACATATCTGTTTACTGACGAAACAAGTTTTACTTTGTTACAGGGACAAATTGACAACGGCAGAGTCAGCTGAATTCCTTTGTGTGACACAAATCCTCAACAAAATCATCAGCTAAGGTCTAACAGCAGAAGCTTTATAGCTGGTTATGAGTGATTAAGTGGCAAAATAGTACCCGGAAAGTCAGATCCTGCCCTCAGTATTTGCAAAAAACACTGTTTTAACTTGTGATTTGAGCAAATTTGATATGGATGTCCTAAAGGAAAAATAACACCACCTTCTGCGTCCTTTTTACAGTTCTACCTTTTCAGCCTATAGTGACATATATCTCTTAGGATAACACCTATCCCTAACAATGACCGTCTAAGGAAGAACTGTTTTTACTTGGTCCACGTATGGTAGTTTTGAAGTGCATTGCAGTGAATTGTCAAATGTTGTTTGCCATGTTTTGTAAGGCAAAGTCCAAGCCTTTCAGCGTGCATGCTGCAGCTTTAAGCCTGTGAGTCCACAGATGGATCCTTCACCCCTCTCTCTACTCCCCAACATGCCATTTGACTCTTTATGTGTCTACGGTCCAAATATGTCTTGGATGTCCCAAGGCACTTAAGAATTCGCTGTCGATCATTTTCCGAACTGGCTGCATTTTTATAACCAGATTTGTAAGAAATTGGTAAACGGGGCTTATTGGTTAAAAGTCACCAGCTTCGTGTGGTTCCTTTAGGGTACTTCCATAGGGATCAAGCCTTCTCAGGAAGAAGGGGGATTTGGCTCTGGACCTCAGGCATGCTTTAACTGCTAGCTATTGCAAAAGACGAAAAAGGAGCCAAGTTACCTATCTGTGCATCTGTTTAAGGAGAAAGGACTGCTATGTTTTTAGTGCTTGCTGCTGGCTAGTTAAGGCTTTTGCAGATCCTCTTCTTAGGCTCCTACTCTCTGGATATATTGTACAGAGAGCGAAACAGCACTATTGATGGGGGAGTTGTTTCTAGCAATTGGTAGGGTCCCTAAAATTTAGGTTTAGCATTTTATGTGGATCTAGTCCATTTTTTGTGTTTTCCGTATGGGAAAACAGATGCATAGAAAAGTTAAGTGAGTTCTCATTCATCCTGAATGAGAAGCAAATTGAGACGACAGAGTAAGAAGGACAAAAAAGCCAAATAGTCCAAGCAAATACACAGTCTTTAAAAGCTGCCAAAATTAAGTCGTGTCAAACTGCTATGGGCAAAGGTGCATAACTGTCATCCCTCCCCGCTGGGCCGTTCAGGACACTGCACTGAGGGTTTGAACGTCACAGTTGATCATTGTTGTTGTGATGGAAATAGGACAAGAGGTGGTTTTTTTAGATAATGAGGTCTTGAGGCTTTGGAGGTTGTAGCTAAAGAGTGTCATTCTACTTTCAGAAAATAATTTACATTTGTTTCACTAGCATAAGGGTTTCTTTATTTTTAGATTCATAAATATGAAATAGGGACAGAAAGAAATGTAAGTGTAGTGTATTTTTGTATTTTTTTTCCTTTCTCACATGCTAGTGTTTAATCAGCCTAAGGGTTAATAAATTATTTTTCTGGATTAAAATAAACCCCTTATTCTTCACTTTAGGTTAATGAAAACAGATGGGAAAAAAAGGTACATGACTTCTGTATCTGGGAGGTATAAAAGCACATGTTTTTAAAGGAGTTGCAAAGTCAGCCACAATCATTGTTGATTTTTCGATTCTAGTGTTATCATGGTGCAAATATTATAGTTATGTAAAGTCCACAAAACCCCATTTTTTAACATTCTTTCGTTTAATTCATGGTACAGCATCTGTTGCATTGCAACTAGCGGCTTTAAATACAAGCAGCTTTTCAAACCCCATGTATTTCCAAACCAGCCCTCAGTAAGAATGACACTACCACATCAATCACTAGCACAGGCCAGCTATAAAATTACAAAACCACTCAGCCATCTGTATAATTAAAGGCAAACCAAAGTAATCAAGCAAATGTTAAAGAAAATATCTTCATATGGTAAACTTCATCGGTAAAGCCTACATCTACTGTTTCTGCTTGGGAAGGAATATATTTTTGTCTCCGATAGGTATGCCGGCTGTCATTGCTTCCCACTCTTTCAAAGAGCATGTCCTGCTATATAGCTGAGAAATGCAGAAATATTAGCTGGTGCTGTCTGTGCAGTGTTGAATTCAGTATCTTGAACACAAATACCAGAGGATCAAGAAAAAGAGGTGTGAAACAAAAGAGGCTGCATAATGCCTGGGTGTGTCCTGATAATGCAGGACTTGGTCTCTGCCTGCCTTTCTTCTAATTGGTTTCATAATTCTCCCCAGCTAACTAACATTGCTTTTGTTAAGAAGGTAGTTTCGTAGCTTCTTGGATGCATTGGGAAGACAGAAGTGAAACTGTGAATCTGGGTTAATTGAAATGCTTATGTGATGTTGATGTGCCAGATTCTTTGCTGTAAATCTCGGGAGAAAACTTGCAGGGAGTGTAGCTTGGAGGGTAAGGACAAAGTGACCTCAAGTTTTTCCTTTGCTGCTTTCTACATTTAGGCTAAGTTTGGGTCTGTACGGCCTATAGGCGTAAGTCACACCAGTTCGAGGGGCTGCTCTGATTTATGAAATCCTCCCCATCGTCCTCCTACCTAAGCACCTTGCTCTCCAAGGCTGCTTATACCTCACAGTACCTTGGAGCAGAAGAGGATGTCTGCCACTCTTATTTCTGCTGTGAGCATTATCTCCAGCACTTCCTTTGCATGACACATTGTAAAGGTTGCAAAATTGGAAGCGTGCAGGGTACAAAGCTGTTGGTCCTTCAGAAGTGTCAGCCATAGCTTCTCAACTCTGTTTCTGCCTCCTTTTAATTCTGACAAGGGGTCTAAGGGTTGATTCAGTCCCGTGCTTGTGTGCCTGTAGTACTTACCGTTTCCAGTGAACAGGTACCCATGTGAACAGAAGCATTTCTGATGATAGTTTATTCTGGATTTAAAATGAAACATTTAAATACCTGCTTCCCAAAATGGAACCCAAAGTCCGGAATTGGGCAAATAGGCTCCTTATAGAAAACCTGAGGAGAATCAGACATTTTAGAAAGGAGCACCCAACTGTGTATTGAACAGAAGTTGTTACAAGAAGTGTGCCCCAAATCCTATGTTTTCCCAGATGATACATAATCTGAACCGGCATGTCCAGCCTGATCCTATCTGGAATTCTTCAGCAGAGTGAGAACGCACATACATATTCTCCTTTCTCCATCCTGGGGCAATTCATGCTGCATATTCCAGCTCCAAATATAGTTCCTAGCCACTGTCTTCCAGGTTTGTGTGTGGTTTTGCCTCTTTAAGGATGCATTCTGCTGAAGCAGTCTTTATGCAGTAAAAATGCATTAATAAGATGAAGAGGCCAGGAAGAAAAGGCTCTCTAGCCTACTGATGAGAGCGCTCAGCAGGATGGAGGGAGAGAGGTAGATAGCAAACTTAGTGACCTTCGCAGTTAAATGGCTATTGAGAGGAGTATTTTTGGATTGTGACCTTGGATTTTGGTATAAGAACTGTTGCAGGCACCTAATAAATCCTGCTTTTGATCTGGCCTTTAGCCATAAGTATGCAAGAACTGGCTTGGAAAGTGACAGTAAAACCTTGGGCACCGAACACTCCCTGCAATTAGGGGGAAATGCCAGTAGAAGATGACTTGTATAGAACAGGCTAAATAAAGATGATTATTGCTGTAGTTCTGTGTGCATCTCTGAATACCCACATTATGTGTCTCCGTATTAGTACTGTCATTCCTACGATCTGCTTTTTCTCAAGACTTAGCTACTGTTAATTGTGGGGAAAACAAGCCAGTCTAGCTGATACTGGGGTGTAAACAACTATGGTGGCTGTGCCTGCTCTTGGGGAACTTGCAGGGGCTGTAAAATAGGAATAAGAACAATTGTGAGTACACTATGAAGACATAGCTTTGCAGGTAAGGGTTTATGCTCTTGGAGGAAATACATCATTTTGTATTTAAACAACATCAGAGTCTAGCAGCAAAGTAAACACTCAGCACAGAGAGGGAGGGAAAGAAAGAAAAAGAGTCTCCAGGAACACTATATTTTTTCTTCCTGTTTGGAAAAAAATATGATTTTCCTATTTCTCCTCATTTTGTCCAACAAGAAGGACAGTCTTGTTTAACAACTGTTGTTACTAGACTTGACTCTCAAGTAGTAAACGGGACAACTCTGTGAAGAGGGTAGCACAGAGGTGATCTCAGTTTTGCCCCAATCCAAATGAGGCTTTGGCAATGGGTGATGTTAAAACAAAACACTGTGGGTGAGCAGAATTAAGGTATGAAAATGAAAACTGTCATGAAACTGGTAGTTACAACCAAATTGGAAGAAAAGCTTTGAAGATTTTAACAAATTCAGTGTCAGATAAGCATCAGAATTCTGGAATTACTAAAACTGCATCTCAATTTCAGTAACAAGTGATTTTCAAATAAATTACTATTGCCAGGATGATGCTGTATGATTGAAAATAGTAAGTATAAATCTGTATCTTAAAAGGAGACAAATATGACAGTTATCAAACTCCTTCTGTGACCTCAGCAGCACACAATGTTTAAAAGCACATTTCCAGCAAATAACAAAGATATGGAAGAAAATAGGAAACAGCATAAATGTACATTATAGCTGGACTAATCACAGCTATAAAATAATGGGAAAAAAAAAAAGTGCAGCTGATCTTGTTTACCTTGTCTTCAGTAAATAATTTGATACAGTAAGGCTGGAGTTAATGGGAATTATTAAGGGAACTTTTCATGTACATTCTTTGTGGGAGATCCATCTATAAAACGTTCCGGAGGGTAACATACTATTCCTAAACTACAAAGAACTAACTATAGATAGGACAGCAATGCTCCATGGGGTGAAATAGGAGGGTATTACTTGAACCGCTGGAGATCTGGATTGGTAGGAATTACGAGGACTGGGCTCAGTTTAACATTTTGAAATTTCAATTTTTTGTTTACCAGCATGAAATCAGGGAGTGTGGTGATGACGCTGGCTGTTGGCACAGAGTCAGAAGACAACACTGATAGAGGGTTGAGGGTTGGGATATTGCTCGGAAGATCTGGATTATCTCAATGATGGGAACGATAGAAATAGGATAGAATTAAATGGTACAGTCTATAGAGGGGTGTGCCTTTGGGAACTAGTAAGAAATTCTGATAGAATGTGGGAACTTACCGTTTGGAAACAGCTGAGGAGAAGTACTTCAGGCTTCCATTAGTTGATGGAAATGTAGAATTAAAAAAAAAGGTAAATGGTATTATAAAATTTAACAAAGATACTCAAATAATATAGGGTAAGGGCAAGATCAAGTAAAAACACCGCTGGAACATAAAATAGTTCTAGTCATCTGTATTGGAGGAGAGAAACTGAAATTGGGAATTGGGCAGAGGTAAAGGTACAAGGCAGCCTGTTTTATGTGGGGTGACTTGAATAACTCAGTTTGCTAAGTCCAGTGGAGGGGTGACTGAGAATGTGGTGGTGTCTGTAGATACGCCAAAGAAATCAACACCAAGGAGACTGAGCTCTGTATGTTACAGAACAGTGCTGGCAGAACGTATGCATGTAAACTGGCTACAAATAGACTTGGATGGGAAATAAGAAAGTTTCTAGCTATAAATGATGGGGGGTTGGTACAACCTTCATCTGAGTAGAGCCAGCAAGAAAATAAGTACCTGCAGCATGGTCAGTGCATTTTGAAAGGGTTGTATGATGTGGCGATGGGCATCATAGGGATGGAGTCGGGAGCCCTCAACATCATTTTCAGTTCTTTGTTTCTGTGGCTACAGACGTAATAGTTTGTAAGAAGTGTAGCGCAGCCTGGACGAAAGTGAAACCAAACTATTTCACAACCAGTTAAAGACTTTGTGGAGGTTGCATTTTTGTTCAAAACCCACCATGAATATAATAAAAACCAACACAGTTTGGACATAACCAAACTGTCTTTTTTTCCTTGCTGAAAGAAAACAACCTGGAGGTATTTCTTTGTGTGGACCATTAAATATTCTGTTTGACCCAATGTAGAATATTTGCTCTGGATGCTTGAAAGAAGAGAGGCAGTCTGATTTTTTATCTCATCGCGTGCAGATGCTTAGGATAAGGAAACCCTACTTCTGTCCAAGGGAATTTGAAGCAGAATTCTACTTCTGAGGAAGCTGTCAAAGGACTGGGGATCCCTGAAGTGGGAGAAAGGGGAAATTCTTCCTGGCGTTGAAGCTGTTGCCCTGCACAAAGACACCAAGTTCGTTGGGTCAGTGAGGAGGAGCATGAGAATGATGGCTTCCCACCCTGGGAACCAGCACGCTCCCATGGGAGGTGTGTCCCCATCCCTCTCCGTCTGGACAAAATCAAAGTGTAAGAGGCAGGATCGAGCGTAGCCCGTCTCAAAACAGCCTCCGCTGAGGGGTCTCTGCTACCTAAGTAAATGCTCTGATCATTGAGCTGTTGGGTAATTGGGGACTTTCCTCCACAGAGTTTATCCCCTCCTTTGATTTTTTTCAAGCCAAAACTATTCAGCAAATTTGAAGCAAATAGTTTAGACATGACTGAAACCACATTTTCCGGGGAATTAACTATGAAAATAAATAAATAAATCTTCCAGCTCTAACTATTGCCACTTTTAAAATCTATGCTGCTTCATTTCCACCTAAATGAAAACATTTTTATCTTTTTTTAAGTATAAGAATTTGACCCATCTACCCAGCCAGGGTAATAAATTAGGACTCATTAATTATGCTATTCTGGGGCACAAGAGGCCTATTATAGCACTTACAACTAATGCTTATTTCTTCAGCTTACCAGTTTTTTCCTCTCTTTGCAGCCCCTTTCATCCATTCAGTTCCAACTGCCAGTCCCTGTGGGAGGGGGGACTCTTCACTACTAAATTTCCATGCTTTTCCAGTCAACTAATTTAGAATCTTTGTCACTGAGCACACTGCTATCTTGTTGACAGTTTAAATGCATTATGCCATGCCACAAGGTACACGCAAAATCATAGGAAACAAACAAAAAGTATCTAGCTGGAGTTGATAAAAGTGTAGGAAATGTTACTGTAGAACAGAATTCTAGTTCTGAACCAAGTGCTGGATGTATGTGACGCTGCCTGAAGAGTGGCAGCATAAAGAGAGATTTCACTTCAGAAAAAGAACAATATTTGGGTGTTTCAGAATTTTCCAGGCAGCTGTCTAAGATTTTCCCTA
>NW_009649458.1:1168117-1185177 GCF_000708025.1 Charadrius vociferus | reverse complement strand
CCTACAACAGGTACTGCAGGCAGGCAGGCAGCTGCAGAGCCTGCAGTCAGTGGGCTGGTACTGCCACAGCACAGCTCCCTGATCTTCCAAGACCTGGAAGCCCTTGAACTTGGGCTGTCAAAAAGACTTGGGTGGATCATGTCTGATGTGCTGGAAGGAAAACAGCAGCTCGGGATTGGGGGGCGGGGGGAAGCCGTTTGCTTTCCACCAAACTGGAATTTTACGGCAGAAAATTGTTCAACCAGAAGATTTCTGATCCGCTTGCTTGGACCTTGTGGCACACTGGTGTTGTGTTGCATCCTTCCACATCAGTAGTTGCCAAACGCTTTCCCTAGACCGTGGTAAGTGGCCCTCTGATATATTCTTTCCAGCGTTTTCAATTACTGTTTGATGCTGAGTGTAATTTGCAGCTGGCCAGAAACGGGAAGTGGTGGTTTGGCGATTCGGAAGCCGGTGGAAGGATGGTTGCAGACATCCCTCTAGTGGCCCTGCAGCCTCTGGGAAGCCAGCGAGCAGCTTCGGCCGTCCCCAGGCTCAGCAGAGAAACCCGTGTGTGTCTATATGGTTGGGTCTTTGAACGCTGTGCATTTCAGTCAGCGTGGGGCTTGGGACCTGTCTGACATAAATGGATAAGAAATAGTGGGTAATCTCACCCTCTTTTCCCTTTCCCCAAAGTTGCCCTTGAAACTCCGCACCAGTTCAGGCTGTTTCGAGGGTTTATTGCACGCAAGCCACGATAATGGAAGGACGTACCCATTTCAGTTCCTCCCTGGCCACTGTAAAAAAGATGCCCTGAGAGGTGAAAAAGGGGTGAGGAAAGGGTTGATCTTATCTCTAAGTGTTTTTAAATGTCAGATTATTTAACCTAGAGAGGGAACAATTTTGTCATCGTTGAAAAAAATGCAATTTATGCTGAAGGTTAATCAGATGTTTCAGATTTTCCTGTTTCACAATACAAGACTGATAGGATACCAAAGGAAAAAAACCCCACTGTATGTAAAGCAAACATAAGGAACATTTATTTGTACATTAGTACATTTTGGCTTCTCAATTGAAGTTGTCAACAAGGTGCTAATTCTGATTATGTGTTTGGAACATTGAATTTGTTTTGCCACTTAATTTCTTAAAGGGCACACGATCAAGACTGAGAGCATCAGGAAGCCCTGGGGCAGCATCTTTCAAGGTAGCAGAGAACTTTCCGCCACTGTCTTCAGAGAGGATGCTCTCCCGGGGCACCTGGGAGGACGTGGCACTGAGGATGTGGCACTGACCGTGGTTGCTTTACAAAGCACACCAAAAGTCCAAGGACTGCCTTTGCTGTTGCCGGGGTTTGTAGGACAGGCATGTGGCAGGTCCTGGGGAAGGAGGTACGCTCTGAGGGGTCACTACGGAGCAGAGCCGATGGGGGTTTGCAGAGGAGATTGAGGCAGTCACCCCTTTTTTGTAGATGGGCACAGCACGGAGGACTGATCTGTCCAGAGGCAGCAAGCTGCCTGATGGCAGCTTGATGTGGTGTTGAAAGGAACTGTGGGTTTATGTAAGTAAAACTTATTAGAGGACAGCCCATGCTGAGATTCTCTCTACATGGAAACAGAAACCCCAAATCTGGGCCTTCTGATCATCATAGTTCTGTATCTCAGTAATTCGTCTGTACTACCAGCACTACTGTTGTGAATCCATTATTACTTTTAAACTGAGTTTCCTATGTAAAATACAAAGTCTAACAATTGAGTTCCAAGTATAATTTATTCAGCTTTCTTGTGCCCATTTCAAAGCCACCATTTGCTGTCAATAAAGCACACGGCTGAATGACTATTTCTAGTTGAACCTTGATTTTGTTAAACTGATCAGAAGTGATTAATTAAATGAACAGACAACAACCTGATCAGTTTTTTATTTCAAAGGTGATAAAAAACTTTTGAAGTGGTGTTGGGGTCGAGGGAGATTTTTTTCCCCCTTTAGAACTGTATCATTTTCTTTCCAAATCGTAAACGCCGCTTTGCAGACTTCCCTCACTATCTCACAAAAATAGCTCCCACTTGTCAATATAAGAAATGGTCCATTGGCATAAAGCCAGCAGAGGGAGCATAAATGCCTGAGAAGTTTTCAGGCAACATCTATGTAAACAATTATTGTTGTCTTGTTTTCATTTCTAGGCAACAGATCCTCAGAGACACATACACAACACACAGACAATATCTGGACCGCTGTCCAACCCCTTCTGTCCAGACTATAACAGTCTATATTTTCTCCATTTATGAAGGAACAGTATTTTACAAATTGGGAATAAAAGATATTTTCATGTGGAAGATACTTCTTTTTAAGAATCTGTGAAGTGATCATTTAGTGTCACAAATTTAAACCCTTTTTAAAAAGAAGTGAGATTCCTGAGCTTCAGTCTCCAGTATATTTTTAATACACTCTGGAGTCTTTCAGACTGGAAGAAACACGTAATTAATCAATAAATATACAGTAAATCCATATTTTCCTTTTGCGCTATTCGGTAGCGCAGGGCTGCCAATGTTTTTGATACTTCCCAAACAAATGAAAAGCACTGATCTGTGCACTGAGACTGCCAACCTATGTGTCAACTTTGCAATCAAAAGACTGACATTTGGATTTATCCCTTTATTCAGTTCTCCAAGAAAAACCTGCAATTAAGACTTGTTTGATCTAAAAAGAAAGGCAATGCTAACCTTTTGACACTATTTTCCTTTTATTTTCAAACATATAGTCACAGGTAGAATTGCTCCTACAATTCTTGAGGCAAATCTCTGTATTTCCCTCATGAATATTCTCCCACAGTGGGATCATTTTTTATCATTTCAAAGTTGTTTGTCTTCAGCTGAATGACAGAAATCGTCATCTCCGATGGCTTCACACCAGTTTGAAGGCCTTCCACACATTGCTGGGCAGTTAAGGTTGAATATCTCTGTAACACTGGAGGGATTTTTGCAATGAGAAATTGTTTCTTGTGCAAAACTGAAGTATTAATCAGTGTTGATGATTAGAACGTTGCTTGGTAAAAAGGTTCTTTGATGATTTGCGGGGAGTAGCGTTATCAAGTAAATCACAGTTCTCTGCTCCCAACTGCAAATTCTGTGTAACCTGCTTTAGCGTAAGGGATGGAGGCAGCGTGTGGATACTGTCCCTGTTTTTGTAGGTGTTTTATGGATCGTGAAGAGGAAGTTGTACTATCACAAATAACTACTGGGAAGTCTGGTTCGATCCTTGAGTGCCCAGCTAATAGCAGAGTGGCTGGTATTACTCTAGAGTACTTTCACAGCTGCTTTATGGTCAGGAAGAAGTGGGCTGAATGTTCATGAGTCTCACCAGGGGAAAACAGTTCATTCGTTCTACGTACAGTTTATTTTCTGGACACTTATGAACAAGAGCACAGGCAGAGTACAACCTGGCAGATAGGAACATCAGAAGACAGTCTCATCACAGTTTGCACAAAGATGAGTATTACCAATAACGGCATTAGAGATACTGACTCTGTGTCCTCCCTTTCGAAATCACTTAATGCCTTCCCTCATTCCAGACGCTGTGCTAAATTTTACCACTTGCAATATTTAGTAGGATATGTTTCATACAGGTACCTGCAGTCAAGAACTTCTTTTCACGTGCTCGTAAAGAAAATAGAGAGGTGGGTAACTGCCTGCAGCTACCGCCACAAATAATGGAGGGAAATCCCCCCTTTGCTGGTGGAATCCCAGCCGTCTCTCAGATATTTTGGTCGCGCTAAATCTCAGCCAGAAATTTTGATTGTCGGAGAAGTCTGTATCTAGCTTCAACCTTTACCGTCAATGACTGGTATAATAAACATGGGGCCTATTGACCTTGTTTTACTCCTCAGTTTTGCAGGTATTTGCTTCTTAAGTTGTGTTTAAAGGTCTGGGCCCGTCTCTAATTTACAATCCCCTTTAAAACTTTATTATGCAAATAAATTCTGAAATGTTTCTACCGGACTTTGAACTTTTCTTCTGACAGATGACTTTTATTTTCACATTTGGAAATGAACTCTTTTAATGTTGAGGTCGCAGTTTGTGCACACAAATGTTATCCTAGGTTTAGGAGCCAGCAAGCCTCTTAAGAATTTGTGTGCCTTGTAATTCAAATTTATATAAAAACAGGTTCTCCCTTTCTGAGCTTGCTGAAACTTTATATCTAATCTGACACCTTCCTAATTTGCAAGAAAAAACTTCTATCAATTTTTGTTTCATTTTTCATGACATGCAATTTGGCTGCATGTTAGAGAAGCAACAACTACTGCTGTAACCGGCTTGTGACATTTTTATGGTTATAGATGGGAAAAAAGGGAAAGGAAAAAAAAAAAAAAGAGTTCCTTAGAAAATGACAGCTGCAACACCAAAATTGCTTGTCTGTCTGGAAAAGAATATTGCATTATCTAAAAGCAGTCCTGTGCTGGATTTGCATTAGAATCTACAAAAGACTGAAAGCAAAACTGTTCCAGGAACTTGAATAGCTTCTTGCAGATTTTTAGGTCCCTGCAGTTTCCATTTGAAGTGCTAAGTTTTCCTTTTGATGAAGCATGCTATGACATATTAGAGGCCTAATAAGAGTCAATAAAAGGCAAACGATGTCGTGAGGTTGTACCTTTTGAATTTGCTGTTACAGCTTCTCGGATCGTCTCCTGTAGCCCCGTCACTTGATCCAGGGGCGATGCCAAACACTACCTCATTCCCGGATCACGTTGTGAGAAGCTCCCGTAAGCCCATGTAGATGCGGCGGATGTCCAGACAGCACAGCTGCACTCCACTGGACAGCCCACCCTCCGACTGCGGGGGGATGAAAGGAAGGGAAGGAACCACGTTTGAGATAGATACACGGAGACATCAAGCTTCTCTTTCTCTTTTCCAAGCATCATTATGATTTTCTTCCAGACATGTACCATGTTTTTTTACAAGTGAGTATCCAAAATCCTTCAGTAATCATCTATGTGAGAAGCCTCGTGTAGATTTATATAAGCCGTACCCAAGCAAGTATAATTTAGGTGATGTTAGCCTCAACACACTTCTCACAAATTACCGTTGGCAGATCAGAAGTGGAACCAAAAATAGCAGATTCCTGCTCCGGATAAACACTTCAGCCGTTACTTGTAAGTCGCAGCACCATGCCGGAGCCAGCCTATACACTGAGATGGTTCAAACACACGAGAGTTTAAAGCTTGCAGTCAACTCCAGCTCGTCGGGACCAGCCAATCCTCTAGCAAGCAGGCTAACTTCACCACTGAAAACTACACGGGCTACAGTGCCTTTTGAAATCAGTGTAATTTAATTATCCTCATAAGCGAGGCTCTTCACACAAAACGATTATTCAAAATGAAGGAATTTGCTGTCTTTTAAGTGCTTTCCAAAAGATAATAATTAAAAGCAATCCTCTCTCTTCTTTACAAATCACATTATTTAAAAACTGCAATTCACATCTGAAAACTCTGACGAGTAATTTCCCATACCAAATAAGGTCTGAACTGGCAACTTGTGGCATTTGTTCCAGTTACAGAGTCAGCAAAACCAGGCCGTTTTATCATTACAGACCCTGGCTGTCGCTATTGCTGATTAATGCATTTGGATGCTCAGCCATTCTTATTGAAGGAAAGACAAAAACGTTATTATAGCTTTTAAATTTATTACAGGCAGAGTCCTCAAATAGCTGAGGGAAGTGCTTACACGTACAAATATGCTGAAAATGGACTCTAAAAAGATACTTTCATCTTAATAACCTTGCAGAAAAAAATCCAGCATTATTATACAAATTCAGAGTAAGGTCCTGTTGCATTTACTTTTTAAGTGAGCTTGCAACTTGTGTTTAAGTTCCGCATCACTCAGGAGCTTTTCCTCAAGTCCAAGTCTAATCTTTTCAGCTAGTTAGTGTACTGAGCTCATACACTACATTGTTTTCCAGTATCACAAGTGGATAGTACTGTAAATATCTGAGTAGCAATGACAAAGTGGTTTAATCTTTGAAAATCCATTTGTTCCACTGAAGGTGCACTATTAAAACAATAAATATATTTAAGAAAATAATTTTAACTGTCATATTACATCTTCTCCCCTTTCACTGTGATAATTGCGTAGCTTGAAGTTAAAAGCCAGAATTTCTAGAGAATTGTTAAAAATGAAAAATCCTGATGTTTCAGTTAACTAAAGTATGTTCTGCTTTTGAAGACAGACTTCCTTAGCATTGATAAGATGGTTATTTTGCAAAAAGCGCACTTCCTTACTCCACAGTTCAAAACACTGCATCATCACCTTAACGCACAGCACTCAGGCATTGGTACTGGAGAATTTTACACATTTCAGAGCAAACGCTATCCCAAGTTGTTGAACCAGCGTAGGGGGATCAATACTTCTCTTACACACAGATCTCTCTCCCCACCAAAACAGAACAGCAATGCAAAAATCAAATAGTGAGTTTGCCATCTGGCAAGAAGCCAGCCCCCAAAGGAGAAGGACACCCTTTCTGTGCAGAAGATGGTTTAATTTTAACCCCCGCCCCATCTTCACTGGAGGAACACATTCCCCATTTTTATTACGATCTACATATGAAATGTACTTTCACTTTGTTTGACTTATAACAGCTCAGCCTGCAGTTTGCATTTTATAGAGATGCAAAAAAATAGCATCCAACATGGAAGTCCTGCATTCTGGAGCTGGAAGTTGGTAGCACATACACGACGACAAAATTACTGATACAAGCATGCAATCAGTGTATTTCCCAATTTCATAGTCTACTACTACGCATTTTGTAGAACTCGTGAACCTTGCAGAAAACTGGATTAACTCTGTCTACATTTAGGTATATTTAAGCTTTTCCATGTCAAGTACCCTACCTTATTTGCATTCATTAGAATATAGGGCATTTAATTTTACCGCATCTGTTTAAAATAGCTGTAGAGTAGCTGGTTAAAATGTTCAGGGGTTTGTTAACTGTGTTGTTCTCACTTGCGAGTAGCTGGATAGTTGTTGATACTGTCAGATTAGGAAAAGGAGGACTCGGGAGTTCTGAATTAAACACAAACAGATGAACAAAGCCCTCCCCACACAGACAACTATGAAGGACACTTTTCCATACAAGAGTGAAATAAGCCTAAGTACGGCATTTGTACAGTGACAGTTAACTCAGAACACCCAGTCTCAAAATTCTGAAGCCTCACTTTACAGATACTAAAGATGGATGAATACAGATGTAGTTCTGAAGGACTTCACATATTTTGCAAGGTAAAGCCACAAAGAGATGATGGTACTAGGCTAAAGCTATGCTGTATGTAAACTCTAGAAACTGGAAGGGACCAATTTAAATAGTTATTGATCATGATGTTTTTTTTCTGAAAATTGCTACGGTATTGTGACATCACACGAATCAGATCTAACTGCTAGCTGCCAGCACCACATAACAGATTTAAAGTTTTCACATTAGTTTTAATGTCTGTAGTTACCCAGCAAATTCAAACAAAGAAAACCCAACACGTTCCATTAGACTGACTGATTAGACTATTTCATAGTTTTATAAGCTTATTTTATTTCTTTGCTGTACAAAGGCAGAAATGCAAACCATCTCAATAAATCTACATCAGTAACTACCTAGACATGATACACATATATACAAAGAGCCCAATTATTTAACTTCAGTGTTGATACCATAGTTCATGCAGAGCTGGATGCAAACAATGCAAACAGCATCTACACAGTGTAAGGCATAACTCTCATTATATTTACATCTTGTTCCATATAGTGAACGTTTCTGATACGCCAGTTTGTTACATTTCTATTTGACAATCCTGCTTAGTAGTAGTGCAGCCTCAGAAATGAAAAGTGCATTTCTTTATTATATACATTCTCATAAGGATCGTGGATCATTCCAGAAATAGTTTTCAAATCTTCATTTTCAGAAGAAATCCATTGCCTGCGTTTTCTGTCAATTAAAGTTATTTCATAAGCTAAAAACATCATTTTCCCAAAGCTTGGTAGATCACATGCAATTATGAAAACAAAGCTCCTAAGAGCAACTCCAGGAACTGTTGACTTCTGACTTGGGAAGATAAGCAATCCTGTGAAAGCACTCAACCAACCCACTGCTGTTTTAAATTTAAAACACTTTGGAACATTTCAGGTTAGTAAGTTTGCAGATCCAAGCGGCTTTGAAAAAGTTATGTAACACAGATATTTACATTCTGTATTAGATTTTTGACTTGTAATTAATATGTCATCTCAGGTGGTTTGTTTTTTTTCTTCCCCCGGAGATCTCACTTTGACAGGAAAGGAAGAAAAGTAATACGATTACTGTCATTATAGGAAATACAATTCTGAGTCATTTAGCAAGCAAAATAAAATGAAAAAAAAATATGCCTAAGATTAAAAAGTCAACTCTTCCCCTCAACTATAAAGCAGCACTACTAAAAATAATTTATCTTTTGTGTTCTGAACTACTGCAATTCCCGTCACGTTTATTTTTAAACCACAACATCCTGCAGCATTGGGGCTCTTGAAAGACAATCCAGCCAATCTTGTTTTAAGAGATCAAAATATTACACCTCCTCTTCTGTCTGCTCTCCCTTAGACAGGACAGTAACGAGTGAGAGCAGCACACTCTTGTTTGAAACAGCATCTTAACTCTCAGGACAAGAATTTCAGTGGAGCTGCTGGACTCTTCAGTGACGCGGCTGAGAACTGAAACACACTGTTCCATCTGCAAAGCGCAGCTCTGTCAGGAAACCAGTAACGAGCAAAGGAAGGAAAGGGGTCAGGGAAAAAGTGCCATGCTATGTGTGCACGTGCCTGACTCTCTGACCTCCTGCTGTTGTGAGGTAACACAACAGTACAGACTTCTCTTTCAGGCGTTTCCTATACTCCCACACATCTTGGCCCACAAACTATGCCCAGAAAATTATACTCGTACAGTAGTTTTCAACTTTATCAGAACGGTATGACGGTCTTTAAAAAACACGCACGAAGATAAAAATGTAAATGGAAGGCACTACCTTCATCAGGAGGAACCGATGGCTCAGTTTCAGAAGTGACAGTATCTGTATCTTCAAAAGTTTTGGCACCTGGCTTTTCTTGTTCCACCTCACAGAGATACACATCAATGGGCCCTTTGGTGCTCTTCACATGTACTTCTATGCAATCCTATAAAACAGCAACTTGCATATAAGCGAAGGAACAAATCTTATTTTTGCACATATTTTAAAGCCAACAGATTAAGAACAGACCAAATACAGAAATGACGTAACTATTTAAAATTGTTACTAGTTCTACATAAATTATGACTATTACATAGATTTGTAAGCCAATTATTAAGCACCGTTAAGCTAACAAGGTTTCATTTTTGGTGAACATGCACCTAACGAATCTTTGTTTAGTCTTTTTACTGACCTTTTGATATATGACCAAGATTTGCTATATGTTTACTAAGAGTAACAAAATTTAAAACTTGACAAGTCAATGCTATGGACAAGAACACAAATCAAAGCACATAGCAGCTTTAATAATATGGCAAAGCAACTAAACCATATTACTTTTACTGCTTTCCTTCAGAAGACATCACATTGCACATTAAATTTGATTTGCTCTGTGCCTTGCAAGAAAGGCACAGAGCAAAACAGAAAGAAGATTCTGTTTTAAGTACAGCTTTTTAAATCCTGCCTTCTTTTGCTTCAGGAAGCCTCTGAAATCTTATCTTTCTCATCTCCACAGGATGAGCGCCAGCTCCTTTTACCAGTGAAATCACTGGACATCTATGCAGTGGATCTAAGTCTTCTGGTTCTATTGATTCATATCTCCTTTTCCTGTAGTATCGCCTCCCTTTCTGTGCACACAGCAAGGCAAACTCGATGACTACACCATTATGAACATTATAAAAATGCACATGCAAAAGGAAAATAGAATTAAAGCTCCATTTGTTGTCTTAAGCTTACTTCTAGTATTTCCCCTCTTTCACAGCACTACTTTAAGCAGTGGGTTCCCAGTGTATAGGCCCTGATGCACCCAGTCACACTGCACCTGCAGAGGGCAAAGCTACAGCTCTTCCGTACGACCTGAATGGGAGGATGTGTGATGTACCCGGAGGTGAGAATAGGGTACAGCCCCTCACCTCCACGAAAAATCCAACCTGACATGATCTACTGGAATGCCAAAACATTTTCTTTTGTCAACCATGCTGTGCATTTCATTGTTTAATATTATAGTAACAATAGGTGTCTACTCATTAAGACGGCATTTACACACTGTTAAGATCATTATCAAATCACGTTTATTGCTTTGTTTTGTTAGATGTACAATTTTTGTAGATTTTAGTATACAAACAATAACAGCTCCTTGGAAGTTTCTTTATTCTAATAATTATCAAACAAGCTGACAGTAGAAATAAGTAATATTTATTACAGCTATTCCATTCTCTTTAGCAAAACCAAAATAACTAAAGCTCAGACATGTTTAACAGTTTAGGTTAACAAAAAAATATTGAAAATAAGTTTCTTAGACTATTATACCTACAGCACTGTTTAGTGGGATACAAGAACAATAAAATACCAGTATTTGCTATACATGACAAAGAAACTGGAAGTCAATTATTGACTGCTGCTGCAAAAATAAGATTTGAGAACTTTTGTTCCCTTAAGACAGAAGTGTCTAAAACTTACCTCTTTAGGAATTGGTATTTCCAATTTGGTTTCCTCTGGAGCTTTGATTGCAATCACGATCTGTTCTTGAAACGCCTGAATGCTACGGATATCTTGGTATGTCACATAAGCTAGTGTATACATTGGTCAAGGATTCTGTAAAGTAATTTGCTAATGGGCAGAAGTAAAGAGCATGATATTAAGATACACTGAAGCAGAACACCAACTAAAGAAAAGTGGTAACTAGTTCAGAGGTTACTTTAATACTAACTTCGTAAAATTAAATATTAGCTAACAAGTGAAAAACCTTTTTTCTTTATTTCTAGGAATGAAAAGCTTCAAAAAATAATCAAGATATTCAGTATTAAAAAACCAAACACATTTGACAAATGGTTTGCACAGATACTGTCCTAAATCTACAAAGCAGAAGGAATGCTGCCCTTGAGAAAGTACGTCTTTGCTTTAGTGGAGGAGTTGGACTAGATGATCTCTATAGATCCCTTCCAACTCTTAAGATTCCGTGATTCCTTTTTGTAATAACTATGCACGTAAATAGTTTATTGTAAAATTATGGAATTATTTTCTTAACCAGAACAGGTAAGGTGTAATGAGAAGTCTTCCTGATATCATACAGAAAATGGGCCCATTTCATTTGAGCACAGACCTTAACGTTCTGCCAGACAAGGGAGCCAAATAATATTTTATTGTAACCCAAAGCCAAAATCCAATGTTTATGTCATATAAAAAGAAATCCCTTTTCTGTTATCAAAACCCATCTGAAAGATGAGACTGCATTGGAACCTCCCCCAGGAAAGAGAACAGTGTTAGAACACAACCAACATACCACTGTCTCTTCTCGGCAACAGGCCACTGGGACTCTGTTTTGGGTCCTCTTTCTCACCTCACTAAGCAACTCAATCTGAAGTCAAGACCTGCCTCTGAGACAGCTTTACTCTGTAATGGAGAGAACAAGGTGATGGTCAGGGTACCAAGACTATTGCCCCACTTTCATTCTTCTACAGAGGAAAGCTCACACAAGTAGCACTCCTCTGAGAACAGGCCAGACTGTGCATAATACGGCAAAGCAAGGCATGTGACTAGCATATACTAATATAAAATCACCAATAAGTTTCCTATTATAAAACTCATTATCAAGTATTACTGCATACCTGTGGTATCAGACTACACCTATTACTAGATACCTGAGTACTTGCAACCGAAACCACATGTTAAAGTAATACAACAGTAAAAAGGATATTTTGCATTTTCTTTGTCTTCTGTTAGTTCAAATAACTGATGAGCACAATCCTTGATTAATTCATCCAGAGCTTCTTCCATGGCTGACAAGTCAGAAAGTTCGTCTTTAAGGTTTTGCTGCTCTGGTGCTTTTCCAAGAACTTGGTCACGATTAGAACCTCTAAAAGAATATGGAAGTTGTCTAGTATGTTTATATAGATAAGAGCATGTTTATTGAACACAAAGTACACTAACAGAAAACAACAAGAAACTCTGGCATTCTTTACTCTGCTGAAATATGCTTCATTGTGCTTTTGCACTTGATGCTTGTTAATATAGTAATTCAGATAGCCTAAAGATACAGAAGAACTTAAAATACTTGTATCTATTAAAAGTAATTCAACATACTTAAAAATACTCTAAACATTATAAACACAACTCAAAATTGTTGGGTTTCATTGTTTCAGAGATTAGAAGTTTCAAAGCCAACTCACACCCACTGGATAAGATTCTTAGATCTTTTCTGAATTAAGTGGATTCCATCCAACACATTGGTGATGTCATACACTCTTCGTTTTCGTACTCCAAGCATTGTTGCTACTTCATTTAAATCCAGGACACCATCTGGAGCTCTTTTGACAAGATCCATGAATTTTCGGGTCAAATAAACCAAGGATGCATCAAATCGAGGCTTTTTGACTTTCAGAGTTCCTGTAAAGTTTTCATAGAATATTTACGGTAAACTACTACACAAGTATGAAGTGTTCCTTAAAAAACACAATGCTGATGAAGGAGCAATGAAGACAGAAGTCTGAAAACACTGTCATTCTTAATGCTGACATTGTAATGGTATTATATAAAGTCTATTAGCTACATATACCTTCATTTGATTGCAATGATTGTACCCTAATACCAAGCATGTATCTTCATGCTGTTCAACATTCATGACTTCAGACAGCTAGTATGGACATTAACAGTTGTGTAACTGTATGTTCTGTAGGACGTGAGCTCAGACTACTCAATGAATACCAGGGAAACTACAGATAGTGTCAGGGCACTGCCAGAGAACCGAAGCTCTATCATCTGCTCCATGACACTTAAAATGGTGGTTGGGGTTTTTTTTTGTTTGTTTTCCCCCCCCCTCACACCCTTTCAGCCCAGATTAACCTGGAGGTCTCTCAGATAACGTTCAGGCATGGTTCAGGAGTTAGCCTAGTTTCAGGGACTGTTTCAGCCTGGATGTGACCAGTCTGTTCTGGAATCTGAGAGCTCAATATATGGACAAACTCTGGCTGTACTATTTGGCCTCAGGGCAAAAGAATTGGTGATGCCATTGTTTCATTTACTAATGCAACAAAGATCTACAGATACCAGGACACCGCAAGCTTAACAGAGATCCCTGTGCTACATATATCTATTACCAGCATGTTTGCAGAAACAGAAGCAAAGTTTCTGATGAAAAGCTTGTTTAACTTTGGATTGTTATTTATGTATGCATAAGGCATAGAAAGTATGTATTTTTAAAGCACAAAAAAGACATAGTACACACACACACACGCATCTGATTCTAGAGTCAATGACAGACTGTCAACTCCTGCTGTTACTTGTCTTTTCTCCTGCAAACCTAACCAGGTATTTCAAATCTGATCAAAACTGTGTCACTGAGTAATATTCCAGTCTAATGCTTCAATGCTGCAAGTGTGTGTGTGTTTGTGCACATGGGTGCACGTGTAAGGAAACTTCCCTAGGAAACACTCTACTTCCAAACACTTCAGTATTTTTCCTGGGATGAATGAGACATGCACTTTTACTCATAAAAACATACTCATGGCTATATCATACCCATTCCGTGGCTGCAAGTCTGTGTACTCTTTAACATGAATTGACAGGTTCAACAACTCAGTTTTGGACTGTGTTATTGTGAGATGTGTGAGACTATTCAATTAGTGAGGAAAAAAACCAAACAAACAATGCAAGTTCACTCAAGCTTGTATTTACATTTGTTAATACCAGCTGAAAATCAACATTTGCTAGCATGGTATTTCAGTTTTCTAACTTGCATTTCCATTAAGTTATTTTCTTTATAGTAGTGAGAAAGTACACTTGCAGCAGATTTAAAGAGGGAAAAACTATGAAAATGTGTTGCATCACATCTGTTATGTCCTTCAGTGTGCAGCATTCCTCCCGCTCTGCCTACAGTAAGTATATAAGCATTTCTCATTTGTTTACAGCATGTACTCAGCATTGTAAAAAAGCATGAAATATTTCAAGAATAATCTTCACACATGGAACACAGCAACTTACTTCTCACAAACTGTACGTCATTGTCCACATTCAGGTTGATCATTGGTGGCTGGGGAAAAAACAAAAAAAATATAACTGACATAAAATGCTATCTACACAGGAAGCTTCTGCAGAAGAAATCCTCAAATCAACTCTAAACGCTACAGCCATCAGAGTGCTGACAACTTAACAGATATTACAGTGAAGGAATGTCACTGGATAGAAGGGATACATACTCATTAATTCCTGTCAGAATTTTCTGCCCTTAATCTCAGCACATGTCTTGGGAAGCAGGAAACATCACTGAACTCCCTAATGCTCAGGCAATGATCCCAACAGAGACACCTGTATAAACTCTGCAAATACAAGCTTCAGCTATTCCGTGTAACAGCTCACATACAGAAAATACACTTCTATTATACAGCATTACAATTATTTTGTAGCAGACTTCCAGACTGGCAGCGGAGTCTGCTCTGGTCAAGAAACTGACATGGTGAGCCTAAAGCAGGTACTTCATTCCATCCCTCACCCAAATTTAACAAAAGGAGTAGTTTTCAAATTCACTCATTCCAGTTGGAAGAGACTTGAGATGGTCTCTGGTCCAATCTCCAAATCCAAACAGGAACAGCCATTAGATCAGAGCAGCTTACTCAATGCTTTATCCAAGCATGTCTTGTAAATTTCAAGGGACAGAGGCTACACCTCTCTGTAATTCCCATTCCACCAGCTGCCCATCCTCACAGTGAAAGTTTCACTTTACATCAAGCTACAACCTCTCCTGCTTCTTTCGTTTCAATTCATGGCTATTTCCTTTCAGCCTCCAATCATACATGGCTGTGAAGCGTCTGGCACCAGCCTCTTGTTAACTTCCTTGCAAGTACAGAAGGGCTGCTGTGGCTTAACAAGCTCCCTCAGCACTTTATCAACAACCTTCCTGCACTGGTGGGCCTAAAACAGGACACAGCACTCCAGAAGCAGCTTAACTCGTGCCACCTAGAGAAGAAGAATCACTTCCCTTGATTTACTGGCTATGCTTCTGCTCACACAGCCTCATATACCTCACCGCCAGGGCACACTGCTGGCACATGTTTAGCCCACTGTCTATCAGGACCCCCAGGTGCATTCAGCAGCGTGGTCCCCCAGTCTGTACCACTGCAGATTTCACATTTGTATTTTCAGCTTCCTTGGTTGAAGTTTGAGGTGTCTGATGACCCATTCCAGCCTATTTCCTAGCTGTCTATGACACCTTCTCCACCTATAAACATCATGAGGGTGCATCCCACATCCTCCTCCTATCAAGAGGACGGACCCCTGAGGACCTCCATTACACTTTCAGGTAAAGTATGAACCACTAACCACTCCTCTTTGAGCTTGACAATTGAGCCAGGTTTTTTACTCATCTAGTAGTTTACAGTCTGTAACATCCCAACTCAAAGAGGAGAATACTGCAGGAGACTCAAAAGTCCTGCTAAGGCTACAGTAGATGACATGCAAGGCTTTGGATCTACAGGTCTAGTCATTTCATCACCAAAGGTAATCAGTTTGCAAGTATAGTCATGTCAGCTATTCCCAATTGCCTTCTCCTTCATGTGCCTAGAAATAGCTTTCAAGAGAAATTGCTTCATGATTTTCCAAGGGACTGGAGTGAGGCTGACTAAGCTGTAGCTGACCTCCACAATCTCTCAAAGATGGTAACAGAGCAACATCACAATGCCATCATCCAGCTCTCAGCCCTCCCAGGATGTACCCCAAGTGGGTCCTATGGACTTGTACAGGTTGATGTTTCTCAAGAGATCCCTAGCTTGACACTTTTCCATTACTGTTTCTTCCTCTCCTTGAATCCTGTTTCTTAGACACAAAGCCGTGGGGACATCAGTTCTGAATATCCATGCAAGAAGGCCAAGTACTTCAGCCTTATCTGTGGCTGCTCTTCCTAAATCACCTGGCACGTTTAGCATCAGGTTCAAAATCCACTTTCACTACTAATGTAGCAGTAAAAGTTCTTCTTGTCACCCTTGACAGTCCTTGCTAGTTTCAAAACTAGAACTTTGGCTTTCCTAGCATCATACCTACGTGTCCAGACAGTGTTTTTTATCCTTCTCCTTTACAGGCTGTCCTTGCTTCCACCTCCTGCACGTGTTCTTTCTGCACCCCACCCGGAGTTCAGGCACAGCTATGCTCATCCCTCAACACATTTACTAATTTTTGCAAGTATCAGGATCGAATGCCCCTGTGCTTGTATGATGTCCTTACAGACATCCACCTCTTCAGCTCCTCCAACTTTCAAAGTTGCCACCCTCAAAGCCCAGCTACCTGTTGCCTGAATAACCTGGAATCCTGAAGCCTGAATATGCTGGAGTCCAGGTTCTGTACTCTGCTACTTATCTTCCTCCCTACACTCAGGATCTTGAATTCCATTATTTCATGACCATTGGAGCCAAGCCTCCTAATGATTACCGCATCCTTAACTTCCCTGTTTATAAGAAGTAGATTCAGGAAGGCATCACCTCTGGTTGATTCATCTAAACACCTACATAAGAAGCTGTGCCCAACACCCTTTGTTTCTTACAATCATGATCTCCAACAATAAGAAATTTCCAATTACCAGTATAAACCCTTACATCAACACAGGTAAGGAAATCATCCCTTTGCGCTACGACTAACATCACTACCATTTTCCTTTGCCGGGCAGCCTGCTAAAACGCGATGGAGGAAGAACGCATCACACCGCCCCTTTCGTGGCCCGCTCGGGCTAGGTCTGCCACATCTTTGCCACTCGGGGATCTCCTGCCGGACGGGCGTGAGGAAGAACTTAGGGAAATCTCCTTAAAACCTCCCGCACTGGGAGCAAAGCGTTGCAGTGCCGCCCCGCCCCTTCCCCATCCACAGGCAGCACCTC
>NW_009649458.1:1134751-1167940 GCF_000708025.1 Charadrius vociferus | reverse complement strand
TCCAGGGATGGCGAATCCACCACCTCCCTGGGCAGCCTATTCCAATGTCTAATAACCCTTTCAGTGAAAAAAAATTCCTAATATCTAATCTAAACCTTCCCTGACATAACTTGAATCCATTTCCTCTCATCCTATCACTTGTCACCAGGGAGAAGAGGTCAGCCCCCATCTCTCTACAATCTTCTTTCAGGTAGTTGTAGAGGGTGATAAGGCCTCCCCTCAGCCTCCCCTTCTCCAGGCTAAACAGCCCCAGTTCCTGCAGTCGTTCCTCTGCCCCACTGCACGGGGTTGTTCATGAAGTTCAACAAGGCCAAGTCCTGGGTCAGGGAAATCCCAAGAACAAATAAAGGCTCAGCAAAGAATGGATTGAGAGCTGCCCTGAGGAGAAGCATTTGGAGGTGTTGGTTGATGAGAAGCTCAACATGAGCCAGTAACGTGCACTCACGGTCCAGAACGCCAACCACATGCCGGGCTGCAGCAAAAGAAGCATGGCCAGCAGGGCGAGGGAGGTGATTCTGCCCCTCTGCTCCGCTCTCGTGAGGCCCCACCTGGAGTACTGCATCCAGCTCTGGAGTTCCCCACATAAGAAGGACATGGACCTGTTGGAGCAGGTCCAGAAGAGGGCCACGAAGATGATCAGAGGGCTGGAGCACCTCTCTTGTGAAGACAGGCTGAGAGAGTTGGGGCTGTTCAATCTGCAGAAGAGTCCAGGGAGACCTTCTAGCCCCTTCCAGTACCTAAAGGGGGCCTGCAGGAGAGCTGGGGAAGGACTCTTTATCAGGGAGTGTAGCGATAGGACGAGGGGTAATGGCTTAAAACTGAAAAACAGGTAGATTTAGATTAGATATTAGGAAGAAATTCTTTAATGTGAGGGTGGTGAGACACTGGGACAGGCTGCCTAAAGGAGTTGTGGGTGCCCCATCCCTGGAGGTGTTCAAGGCCAGGCTGGATGGGGCTTTGAGCAACCTCGGCTGATGGGAGGTGTCCCTGCCCATGGCAGGGGGGTTGGAACTGGATGATTTTTAACATCCCTTCCAACCTAAACCATTCTATTATTCTATGATTCCTCTGCTCTCATCACCCTCCCAGAACAGCAGAGAAAACGATTTGCTCAACCCTTTCCTTCCTCATTGTCTTGTCGGTGGGGTGCAGCTGGCAAGGGGAGTTTCCTTAAGCACTGCAGTGGGCTAAAATGGGGAAGTTCTCACCACTTTGGTTACTGCAAGGAGGGAGGTTTTTCTTCCCTTGATGTGCAGCATGAGCAAGGAGAGAGCGCCCTGCCCAAGTACCGTCATGTAAATAGGTGTGAGAATAATTAGTATTGCTTTCTTGCCAAATAATCTGCTTCTGTCATGGCTTGCTAGTATAAGAAGGCCAAAGCTGTGTATGTCACTGTCGACTTACCCCTCAGAAAGACGTCCCAGATCCTTTCCCAAGTCCCAGCTCCATCGCTCCTGCCCTTTCTTCCACATTTCTGATAACCTTTACAAACACTAATTGTTGTTGCCTTGGTCATTTGTCATCATCAGCAGTAATCTCAAAATTTCCGATGTAGTAGGTAACTTCTGTTTGTCCAACAAAAACATTTCTTTAAAACACAATGCCTTGTTAAATTGATTGCTCTTTATGGCATTTAATTTTCCTCTACCATATTCTACCACAGATAAGTCTGTCATGGAGTTCTTTTGCTTAAAGAATTTGTGAACTATTTTGCTTCCCCCACCTACACCTTAGGTGAAATTTCCAGTCACTTCCCTTCTCTGCCCTCAGGGCAGGCACTCTGGAGAAATGTGAATTTCATTGGATGTTGTGTAAAACTGCCAGTCAGGTATGAGGAATTCAAAGGCATGAAGAACTTCATTCATCTTCTAATATGCCAGACTGGACAGGTCAAATAACACTCTATTATAATATTGAAAAAATACTGAATTAATTTTCATTTACTAGCTGTTTCATATCCCTTCAGGTTAGATGTTCTTTTGGGGTATTTTATGTCACCACTGATACATCAGTTGCCTTGATAGAGGATTGAGTTTTCTTCACAGTAACCAATTTTCAGTCAATTACTTGCATGCTAATAATTGTCTTCGTAGTGGTGTGTAGAACTAAGGTGGATTGTTGTGCTCTATATCAATTTATAAAAAAAAAAGGGGGGGGAAGAAATATGTTACGGCTCTTCAAAGGCACAATGTCTGTGTATCAGGAGACATGAAGCTTGAGTTGTGCAGTTAAAGAAGTCATGCAGATGTTGCTTGTCAGTATTCTAAGGAGAACTTAGACTGCTGCAGATGCAAAAGATTTTCCTGTCATAGAAGCAACAGTACATCACTGAAATGTAAAAACGCTCATTTTTTTATGGGCAGCATGATACTAACTACTCTGTGGTGATAAATGTAGTCCCATAAGGAATTAATATTTCTTACCCTTTGTTACACTCTTAACTAGAAGACGTATCTTACCATTGTAGTCACAGATTGTATGAACCCACTGTGATAAAGCCGTTTTTTTCCAGCTGGAACAGCGAAATGGTTTGGAATAGATGTCTTGGGCTGCTTTAGTTTGGGGTGAAGTAAGGAATGTGCCATGCAGTATGAAAATCATTGAATAGGATTTTGATGATTGTTGGGTAATCAAATATTAGGAGGGAGGCTAACGACTCATAATTTGAGGATTAGGATGCATGTATTTCTGTATTAACCCATGTGGAAAGCATTGCATCAACATTTAACAATGCTGTTTTTCTAGCCAGTCATAAGATCAAATTCTGTTGTTCTGGTGCTTCTCTGTCTTTGGCTGCTGAGATAGCTAACTGAGCAAAGAAAAGCCCGACATGGATTCAGATTCAAAAAGGTTTTTCTTTATTTACATGAAAATTATAAAGCCTAATTATGTGTTTAAATGAAAATTTGCTTTTGAAGTAACTGACCGGACTATCAGGAGTTTCGGCTGTGGCATTCTGTTGATCAAAGGGTTTGACTCTAGTGTGTTACTATTTATATTTTATAAAGCTGATAATAAAATTTCTCCCACATTCCTTATTACTCTTGTAGATGAATATGTAAATTTTTCCCCATTTACTCTTACCTCATTGTATATGAAAATGATTGTGCATTCTTTTTAATATCTCCAGAAGTTAATCATACAGGACCTGATTCTTAAAATGAAAGATTTGCTTATTTATCTGAAATGGTTTTCTTTGATTGAGTTGATTATTAATCTGCCACCAGGGGGCAGTAATTCCATTTCCTAAATCCGATCTTTTAACATCAATACACACTAGAGCGGTGGTTTCATTAAAATTTTTGAGGGACTATATGTGAAAGTCAAAACATACTTTTCTTAGAAATAGTTCTCTTGCATAATTTAATGCCAATTACCTTAATATTTTAATATTTTACTCTGGCATACTTAGGCATGTAGGTTTTACTTTTATTCTGAGCAGCTGAAATTAGGCTGCTTGTAAAAGTTTTTACTTGGGAACCTCATGCACCTTCTAATAGTGCAGGGTTTGGACTTCATGCAAAATAGGTTTTTTTGTGTTTTTTTATACATTGCAATTGTAATATTTTAAAATTTATTTTGAATGCCATTACTTTCCTGTTCTTCTTTTATCTTTTTGTTACACTAATGTCCTAGTAATATT
The DNA here is from genome assembly GCF_000708025.1 of Charadrius vociferus. NCBI lineage: Eukaryota > Metazoa > Chordata > Aves > Charadriiformes > Charadriidae > Charadrius > Charadrius vociferus. The sequence goes on along the minus strand of NW_009649458.1, from coordinate 1,164,297 downwards.
TACTAGCCTATATATGTAATGCTGAATTTGGGAATTATATCACCGGACAGGTACCTTTATCTCCTTATATGATATATATTTGTTTTATACGTGTGCATATTAGTTGCAACATACTGCAGTTAAAGCCAACGCTGCCTTCTGTAAAGATCTGTACAATTCTGTGTCAAATGTAATCTTCACTTTAATGATAATAATTTTCTAACTGTATCTTCCATTAGGTCCGTATGTATTGTTGCAAAGATGAACCAGAGGAAATATGTTTCTGCAAAAGTACAAAATCATGGAAAACGGAAATAGGTGTAAGTATTTGTTTAAACTGTGTAGAATCATAGAATCATCTATATGTTTGTATATTGCTATGTCTATGTATAAACTTCCTAGCCTCCCTAAGGTCCTACTAAGGTCCTCACCACTGCATAACAATTAAGCATAAAGGTGTGGAACACTACTAGGTAATTTTTTACGCTGTAAAATGTAATGATTTCAGTCTGGTTTTGGTAACAGTAGTCTTTCTTGATGTGCTCAGCTTAACCCGGTTGTTCTTGTATACATGGCAAAGAGTCATCCATTAATTTAAGAGGTCAAATCTCTTATTCCTTTACTTTGTTGTATGAGGAAGGTTGAGTTGGTTAATGAGATCTGAACAGCACAGTGCTAAACAATGTTCTCTTTTCTGATGTGCTGAACTGCACACTTGAAATAAAATTAAAAGTCATGGATGTAGTATCATGTTGGGGATGTAGGTTTCAGGCCATTTTATAAACTGAAGCCCTTACTTTTTGTACCTGTAATCCAGAAAGGAAATTATATAGATGGAAAAAGTACCCTTAAGGTGACATTAGCGTTATGTAAATAGCCAGTGCTTGGTGCATATGAACACTGGTGTATTTTATTGAAAAGGTTCGGTGAATATTGTGTTCTTGGTAAGGTTTTGAAACTTGTCAGCAAGCCATCTCCCATCTGAAAGAGGACGAGGATTTATAGGCAAAGGTCTTAACTGAGCTTGCTGGAAACTTTCATCCGTGCTAAGGAGTTTATAAACAGAAGATTCCTGTTGCAAAAGGGCATTATTATATTTGTTGTTTTTATCTTTTGAGTTGCAGAGGAGGTCCAGAATTGCCTGATGTATTTCATTTTGTCAGCTTTAAATGTATGGAAAAGTTGAAGTATGTCCTCATAAGGTGGAGGAGGACATATATCTTTATATATGTTTTTTTTTATATATATATCTCTATTTATCTTTATATCTTGAGTTTCAAAGTATCTTTGAAGTTGGGTGTTTTTTTTTTCCTTAGGTGAAGATTTCCCCGTTGCAGTCTTTGTATTATTTAAAATTTATTATTTAATTTTATTTCATAATATGATAGAGTGTTCTATAGCACCTTGCTCTTATGTGTGCACTGAGGCTTATGATCTAGCACACTCACTGGCGGTGGGGTTGTCGCTAGGTGCATGAAAGTAATTCTAGCCTAATAGGGAAGCGTTTGGGTTGGCCACTGCCATCCTTTCTTCCAGTTTCTCACTCTGCCTTATAGCAGCGAGAACATGAAACGGCTGAGAAATGTTGGGGCACCTGTTCTGTGCTTAGGGAAGGGTAGAGGAGAAACAGATTCAGGGAAGGTGGGTTACCTGCCACTTGGAGGCATACTGTAGGAGGATGCTGGAAAAGCAGAAAACACTGGGAAAACTCAGGTAGTTATTTCCGTTTTGGAGGCATCTGCATTCCAACCATCCATGCTGTGCTTGTTCAGGCCCAGTGCTTCCATGTTTCACCATTAGGGAGTAACACCCTCTGTGAACAGGTCCTAGCCCTCCAGCAAGGTTAGATCACCTCCATCCCCAGACAGTTGAAGCTAAGCAGACTTTTCTACCCCTCTTCTTATCCCTTCCTTCCTCTCGCTTTGCCATCACAAGCAACATAGAAAGTAGATGATAGAAAGTAGAAAAAAATAATTGCTGACCATGGAAATGCAAAATTTAGTTTTGCCTACAATGTTGAAGAACCTTGAGATGCTTTTGATCAGAAGGCAAATTCTAATAATACATTATTTGATTGTAAATATTATGTTTATCTAAAGAGAAACCCTAGCAAAACAAAACAAACAAAAAAAGTGGAGATATATTCTTTATTGCATCAAATGGAATTACTATAATCCTATTCCTCTCATTTCACAAAAAAAACCCCAATGCCCCCCTCCCCAATCTGTTTTTCTATCTATATTTCCTGACCTAAGAAAGATGATATCTCTCTTTACTAGTTTGCCTTGAGTTAGTAGTCTGACACCATGTCTTTGAACTTGACTGTGGAACAGCTGGAGTAATTTCTACTACTTGTAGCCATCATTCTAGCTGAGGTGACACACTCAGTTTCTTAGATGCATTCATTTACAGCTATAGTTAATAACCTTTTCCCAGGAATAATCAGACTGGCATGTTACCTAACTAAAATGCAGGCATGTGCTTTAAGTTTTGGTTACCTTTAGTCACATGCTTGGGGATGCCTGTATTTTGGCCATGCCATGTAACTGAAAATGCTTAAGACATCTTATTTTTCTTACTGTCAGAATGAAATATTATGGTGATCGTTGTTGCTGGGTTTTTTTGGTTGGGCTTTTGTTTTTTTTTAAGAAGTAATTGGATGTGTATCCATCCTGCACTAGAAAACAACTGCTTTTTGGTTATGAGTGCTATTCCAGGTGAAGAGCAGGGAAAAATCTGTATCCTAGAAAGAGGGGGAAAGAAAAGGCTATGGGGGAAATTAATTGTTTGGGTAAGGTTGATCACTCTGTAGACTGTATATTGAGTACCTGGGATTCATAAGACTAAAAGGAGTGATTTTGAAGAGACAAGTTTAACATTTCATGCAACATCTAGACATGAAAACAGGACAGGACTTCTTTCCTTTGATAATGACTGCAATGTTTTAAATAGCTGTGAAGTGTCTTGCATGGTTTCTGTAAGGGTGGCTCAGTTCCTAGCATTTCAACATCAACTGAGTTTTGTTGTAATTAGGAAAGCTGTGATTAAGTGGTGGTGAACTTCATTGGTATGTAAGAATCTTTTGCTTAGTGTCATTTATAGTTTGTGAATATGTCCAGTGCTAACTGCAGAATACACCGTGCAGATTTTTTCATTTCCAATAGATACTTAAATTATGTGTATTTTGATTATATATTTCCTTATTCTTGTAGCTACCTAAATATCTCACTATTCACAGAAACTCATCCCCAAGATACTCTTTCTTGATATGTCAATGATATATTGGATATTTAGTATTTTTCTTTCAAATGTTATTGCTTGTATAATTTATATTACCTCAGGTAATGTTTGTAACATGAGTAACAGAATTTTCTTTCTAAGTTTATTAAGAGGCTTAAGAAGACTGGAGGCTCAGTCAGTTACAAATTAAAAAATAGGTGACAGGCACCTAAAATGATTATTTATGATCAATAATGCAAAGTAAATATTGACTCATATCAGAAAGTGAATTCTTGAAGTCAGGCTTGCCTTTTGTTTGAACATTTTAATCACAGTGAGTATCTATAAACTTTTAGGAAAAGCTTATGTGTATTTTGCATAAAACATGAGAGCACAGCACCTTAGTGATTGTAGCTGAATTGAAATCCTGTGCTTAAATTGATGCCTGAGCTGGAATTATCCAGCTCCTGATTGGTGTAAAGCAGATAATTGCGCTGTTCATACAAAGAATAAGTCTTCTGGACTAGCTCAGAATTTCATGGCTGCCATGACAACCCTTGGGCTGTTCCACAGATCTGTAGGCTCTGCTCAGAAACCCGGGTTTCTGCCAAAAATACGGTTCTTTTATTTAAGTTGGACAGGCAATCACTGTCTTTTGCTTCTGGAGTTCATAGGGTAGCTTTTCTAACGACGCCCAGAACCTGCTTTGGTGATCTATCCTTGGAAGTTGAGAGGAACAGTCAGCCTTGAGGGAAATACGAAGTTGAGAACGTGGATGCTTTTGATCTAGCACCACACCAATGCCATTTATTACATCTTTGCAGGGGTATATGATTTACAAACAGTCTATGAAGAAGAAGTGGAGACTGTTAGAAGTGTCTGAGGTAGAAGACTTGCGCTTAAACATGGCTGATGAAAATGCACAGTTATTTGAAGACTTTATGTTGTGGCTACATCAAGGTATAATAAACAGAAATTCATGACATGATTGTATCTTCAAATGTTATGTGATGTACTGTTTTAAAACATTTAGCATCTTTATGAAACTTGGTGGCCTCTACTGAATTATTGCATTGATGTTTTATGTATGTGAATATTTTTCATGCCCCTTTACTAAGAAAAGTGCTAGAAAGGTGTTTTATTAAAAGGACACAGGAGAGTACACAGAAAATTTTTTCCTAAGAATGTGTGGTACCAAGGTATGTTGTTTATATTCTGTCCATGACAATAGACAATAGGAACATCCAGTTTCAGGAAGAGTTTAAGAAACAGAAGTGTAAAGTAGCACCCTCTCTGGAGTATCCATTTGTAATAAAGAGGTTGGAGAATTCCTGTCCTGCAGATGTCCTGTGTCTGAGCTGTCCACTGATGGACCAAATTCCATGTATTCACTGAATTAATTTTTTAACTCTTGATAGTTTTCACTGGTGTTGCATTATGTAGCAGTGAATTCTACAATTTAATTGTAAGTTGCTTGAAGAAACAAATTAGTTTTCTTTGAAACATGTTCTCTAGTTATGTCATTGGGTGCTCTGTTATTGTGCTGTAAGAAATTGGAAAAACTTATTTTCAGTTCAGTTTTTCCATATTATTCTCAACTTTGTAGACCTTCATCAGCTCAGTTACTTATTTTCCAATTTGAAGACTCCTAGCCTATGTAATTTGTTTTGTATGGAAGTTACTTGATATCTGTAATCACTCTTATATATTGCTTTTCTGTTCTGCTATAGCCTTTTCAAATAGTGTGACAAAACTGTAATTTGAAAGGAAAACAAAAAGAAAGAGAAAAAAGGACATTTTTTACCCCAACATGAGGACAGTAAAGCAATAGAATGGGCTGCCCATAGAGGTTTTGTAGTCTCCATCCTTGGAGGTTTCCAAGACACAACTGGATAAAGCCCTGAGCAACCTGGCGTCATCTCATAGCTGACCCTTCTTTGGGTAGGAGATTGGGCTAGACACCTCCTGTGGTCCCTTTGAACCTGAATTATCCTATATTCCCATGCCCTGATATGCAAGCAGTATAGAAGAAATCTGCAAGTGTACGCTTAATGCACTGTCAAACAGATGGTTTCTTCTTTATTCTCTATTCTTTTCCTAACACTGTATGTGCCTTTTTGACAACTAGTGAGCTTTGAGCTGATGTTTTCAGAAAACTGTCTACAGTGCTCAAAGACCTCTTTACTAAGTGGTTAGAGTCCATCATTATGCATCCACAATTAGCTGCGAGAGCAGAGATGAACGAGCAGGTAGCAAGGAGGAAGTATCTTTGGGATTGCCTGGCTCTGTGGCTACAGCTGTTGGCAGAAACACTGGCAAAAACATTGCTTGAAAGAAAAAGAGTTGTCTGCTGTGAGGGCAAGGGATTATCCTTCATGCCCCTCGCATGTCCATTGCCCCTGGTATGCTCCTGCACTGGAGAAACTGAGCAGAGCTGGACCCAGCTTTAGTGCCCTGACCGGCGCTGGTGGCTGCTGCCTTCTGCCTGGGCAGCCTCATACCATCTGTCTTCACTCGCTCTCTGGATAGGTAACACTTCTGGCCAGCTCTTTGCTCTTCCACTGATCTCCAAATCTCTATAGAGTGGCTATACTGTCAGCATCTTGCCTCTGACTTCTTCCTGCCCTGGTTGCCACTATGGCTTGCTGGAGCTACAAGGCAGATCTTTTATTATACATCCATTATTTTTCATTTATTTGTACTTAATTTACCATGCCTTTTCAATCATCCATTACTATGAGATATGCCTGCAACATTTCACAGTCTATATTTGAGTATCCTGAATATTTTTCTGTCATTTCAGTGTTGTGCACTGTACAATGTATCAAGCTTTGTCACAGCGGTGTTCGCCTCCTCAAGCTGACTGGAGAATATGCTGAGAGACAGTCCATCAGTCAGTCACTGGTGTCCCACTCATATTTACCACTCTTCTGGTACTGAAGTTGGTTTAAGCTATACATGTCCTAACCTGTAGCTAGTAGTTCAGCAGCTTCGTATTTGGGTAAAAAAAACTGTGGTTCTGGTGACGTGTTACTTCCAAATGGCCTGTCCATTCTAAAGCTTCCTTTGCTGACCATCAGGAAGAAGTTCTGACCTTCAGAAGTTGGGCTGACATGTGACATCTCTGGAGTGTTCTAGAAAAGGCATGTAGCTGATTTTACAGAGTTTTTTTAGCACCAAAGTAGATGAGACATCTGATTCACTCTCCTCCTAGTTGCTCTGTGAGGCCACCAACAATGAAAAAACATGGGCTACGATATGTAAAGTTTTAAGATAACTTGTAATTACTACACCTTCATTGTGTCTGGTCTTGGCTTTGCAGTAGCTAACTTGCTGCTTAATTTTAGGCAGTCAGTAAAACAGACCTCATGAAGTAAATGCCTAATACATTTTCATACATCCCCAGAGAGTCAGGTGCCTCTCAAGGCCTCCAGAGGGAGATCCTGTCCACTTAACTAAAGTGTTTAACCTTAAGCAGACAAGATCTTTTAGAAGTCTTCAGCATCACCTCCTCTCTCCATAGTCTCAGTAACAAACATAAACACTTCAGAAGGACTGGTTTATCGTGTGTCTAAAATTAGGTTCTTAAGAAGAACCCACTGCTTAGCTGTAATTATATTCAATTTTTGGAAGCCGCATACTGGTTTCTTGACGGTGCTTCTAGTCATCATAACTGCTGAAAGGGTAAAAAGACCACTTGAATACATTTATCATTCAAGCTGAGAAGTCGGAGGATGTGTGCCTGTGTTTTCCATGATCTTAAAGGTGACTATTTCATAGCTCATAATCTTAAAAAATACCACTAGTTAGTTTTTCACTTCTATTCACTATTGCATCATCAGATTATGCTGGTATTTAAGTCTGGTTTTGCAAGGGAAAATTTTGGAAGCTTCTTTAAAAAAAGCTATTTAGAATAAGGATTGAGAAACAAAGAGCATAAAAAAAAATGGATTTGGGATATAACTAGCTATCCAGGGATATAACTAGCTATCCAGGGCACTTTTCTTTAATCTGTATAGATCTTTTAAACTAATTTCCAAGTGGCAGGCTTTGGCTACTATGACTAGATTTCTTTCACACACAGATAAACCCCCAAAGTTTCCAGTTTCTGCAGAAGACTTCCACTTTCCCTTCATATCCCTGGTCTTCCCTGTGCATCTTCTATTTTGTAAGTCTTTTCCTCCTAGGGCTGCTGAAATTGTCTGTGCTTTAGACCCTAGAGCCAAATAAGGCATGTCTAGTTGGGAAGATACCATATTCAGTGGGAAGCAGGGGTGAGGATGCATGAGTCTGGCGAGGAAAAGGCAGGGGGGAAGGGTGAGGGGTTTGTATTCTTGACCTTAGGTAGCTGGTGCTGAGAGGTAGCGTATTGTGTTGAAGCAGAGACAGAACTAGAGTTTGTGGATGGGAAGGAGGGAGCAAGGAGGAGGGAGGAGGAAGCTGGGACAGCGAGGGGGGAGGAGGAGAGAGCAGCATCTCTATCTTTCTTTGCAGACCACGCTGCTAAACAGCGAGGGGAGGCTCATGCTTCCCTAATATCCATCACTCCCTGCTTCCAGCGTGGTCACAGACAGAGCAACAAAGAGGGTCTCAGAGGTAAGATCCTTGCAACTTGCAAAGCTGTAGCATCTGCCAAAATAAGGAGAAGCAGCAGCAACAATACAGAGAAAAGATTATCAGCACCTGGGAATGCTCAGAGGCGGCAGGGGGGTAACTGGAAACCCAAGTCCCCTGAACCCTGAAGGCTAAGAGAGTGTTAGCAGCAGCAGCAGCTGCAGCAAGCAACAAGAAGGGAGTAAGAGGGGAGCAGATCAGTCCGAGGGGATCAGGATACCAGCTAGCAATATTCAGCAGTGGACAGTTTGTGTCCCAGCTGCCTGTGTAGAAAGAGGAGAGAATAGGGTAGAACTATGAAAGCAAATGCTCTGATACCTGAAATACATGGCTGAATAAGACTTAACAAAATGTATGAACGGTTTATTTACCAAAAAATGTAGTTCTGGAGTGACCAAACAATTCACTAATTTGTGCATGTCAGAAGAAAAAATATAAATGAAAAGCTGAAGTCTGCATGTTGTTTTGACTTTTTTACACAGAAGTTTGATTTTTCGTTTTAGGACAATGTTTCAGTTCAGAAATGCATTTAATAGCAAGAAGGAGAAAAAAAGGCAAAACACCCAAATGAAATGGTTTGGGGTTTTTTTTTTGATTCAAACAAAATGGGCTGTTTGACAATTATTGTAAGGAAATATTTGTGATACCAAAACAGAGAGTGCTGTTTGACCTGAGAAATACTGTTTAATTTCACTTAGAAAAAAAGACAATATAATTTTGTACTGGCCTGAAATGAAGTTTATAATTATGTTTGATTCATCTACTCAGACTAAAAAATCAGCAATTTGGTTAGTTGTATTTATAAAGTGAATAGTTTATTTTTAGTTGTGGATACTGGAAGCTTAGATGGAGACAGAAAGTATAGCATCTATACATTGGAGAAATTAACGCTTGCTTTTTTCCTTGTGCTTTGCCTCATTTACTTTACTTTTTGAGGTATGAGTTACCTTGCTTTTGATCTAACACCTCATAGACCCTTCTGAAAATTATAAACTAATAATGGCAGTAATGTCAGTGTTTGTTGTTAAAAATGTTGAACCAACTACAAAGAAAATTAGCAATGGCTTGTATGTCTTATGAATAAAAGTCTTAAGGATTTAATGTCTTTTTTTTCACTCTGAAACATAGAATCAGTCTTCAAAGGTGGATATTCTGGAATATTTGTGCTTAATTGGAAGTTTCTGTGTTTTCATCTCCACACTAGGTAACTAAAATAGCTGTAGTCAGTTGTTTTGAGGTGTGAGTGAAGAAGTTACAACCACCATTCTCTGCTGCTGTGGGGAACTTGGAGATGGTGGACCTGATTTTGATTTTCTTTTTCATCATTGTAAATTTACTGGTACGTGTTTACACGGGATCAGCATCACGTTCTGTTTGGGTCTGCTTCGTCATTGCCCCATTTTTCTTATAAAAGAGAGAAGAGCCAAATCACAGCGGTGGGACTTTTTTTTCACCAGTTTTTAAAATTACGTTAATGGCTATTTCAGGGCTTACAGTTCTGTTATTATTTTCAAACTATAAATAACAGTCTGACTTTGGTTACCTTATCTGGTGTGGTAGGTGTCAGCTCTAGCTTTGAAACTGACTTCAGTTAGTAGAGAATTGGGATTTTTATTAAAAAAACCCAACAAATAGAATAACTTCTTTTCCTGTCAGCCTACCCCCTTGCTTATACAACTTATTCTATTTTTTTAATTTATCTTTTGGTTTGTTAACTGCAGGAATGCCTGTTACATTTTTGAAACCTCTTAGTCTGCCTTGTCCTTAACGTGCAGCGGTTTAAGAAGACCTCAAATTAATTGAGGCCTTAAAAGTGATCTTTTGTTTCTTTAGAAAAACTAAACTTATACATACAAAATTGCCTTTTTTTTTTGGGGGGGGGGTGGTATTTGACTACAGTTTTGATTTTCTGTGGCTTCTGCTAAAGAAATGGAATGTTCTCATTTTTGAAAGGTTTAACTGTGTTATGTGCATAAAAAACAGTAACAAAACAAACATAACACAAATCTACTACTGCAGGTAAATTGCATTTGAAGCTAACATTCTTTTCTAGTAAGACAATAGTTAGCTATTGTTCTCTTAAAACAACCTTCTGTGAATTGTATTGTTCTTGAAGTTTATATGGGCTGGATGCAAAGCTCCCTGAAGTCAGGAAGAGACATTCCATTGACTTCAAATGGCTTTGGCTCAGGCCTGTCACGTGAGATTAGCGCCTGACAGAAGATCTTATAAGCAAAGGCGCATAACAGAATGATTTAGGGATGGAATTTCACTTATGCCGTGATTGTCTTTGCCTTGTGACTATCTGTTAGGCACAATGTCTTTGAAGCGATGCTTTTGTGTTAAAAATGTCTATATTCCTTGGTATTGTGAATATATAGTTTTGCAGAAATTTTCTGCTAGCTTAGGTCTCAGATCTGTTATCTCTTTGTGTCTATATTTAAAGACTTTGTTAAGGGAGTCTGGTTTTGGATATGACAATAACACTATGCATAATATGCACAAAGTTAAGGAAAGAATTTTATAATGTGGAATAGCAAGTTAAAAACAATGGTTTGCATTGTATTTTTTCTCATTAAACTAAAAGAACATATTCTATATAAGAAACTAATGCTTCCATAGATTCTCTTTTAAAAAAACAACACCTGCTCCACAAAAACCCAGAAGAGATTGGTCTGTAAGTTGTGAAAAGTGGCAGTCAGTTTGACATTTGCAGTTTTTCTGCATTTGAAGCTTAGGCAACTTACACAATGTAAAAGTAACCATGAGAAAAACAGTATAGTTTTGTATAACAAAATAAAACAGGAACATTTTACAGTGCACCTTATGTAAGGCCAAATTTGGATTAGGAAATTGTAAACTTTCAAAGGAGAAGGCAGTCAGACTCCTAAACACTGTAGTGATGCTGGGCATAATTATCTTTAGGGAAGAATTGCCTTTGGTTCTTATTGATTGTGGCTCTTCTAATGAATACAAAAAGTCTGCACAGCAAATGATAAGTGATCTGTCACTTCTTGTTTCACCCTCATACAAAATAAAGTGTTTACTTGCTCTCAGCTGAGATCAGGCTCAGCCAGGGGGTTATTTCATGTGAATAAAAGCTACATGAAGGGGCTTAAAGGTTAGTGTAATTAACAACAACCAAAATCTACATACAAACAACCTTACTTACACAAAAATATGCCTGCGTTCTTGTATTACACACATGCACAGGGAAAGCTTTGCATCTTTAGCTACAGCTGAAAATTCTTTGCTTTTTTCCACTGCCCTGGTTTGAAGTAAAACGGAACCAATTTTGTTCAGTAACTTCGCTTCTTAGCTGGGCCTCTCTAACTACTGAAATTAACAGGATATTGTGCAGACAATGGTCACTCTCTGAGTGATAAGACCTATGTTTATAGCTGATGCCCAGGCATGGTATGCAGAGAGGCTCTTGCTTATACTCATTGCTATAACAACCAAGGCCAACCAATTTTGTTGTTTGCTCCGTTGGAGGGTCAGAAGCGGAAAAGCGGAGTGTGGTCCCCACTGCAAGAAGGAGCGGACAGGACAGGTGACCCAAACCTGACCAACAGGGTATTCCATCCCATCTGCCTCATGCTCAGTATAAAAGCTGAGGGACCAAAGGGCCAGGGCTCTTCCTTCAATGGCCGACGTCTGAGGAGGACTCTGTTCGTCTGCCTGTGATCCCGACCCTGAGTGCAGATCCGGAATCCAGTTCCCGTCCGTCACTGAGTCCAGCCTGGGACAGCCCCAGTGCCAAACGGTGTCGTGATTGTCGTCACGGGAGCTTGATACGGTTTTGTATATACTTCATTATTTCTTTTTTGTTTTATTATTAATATTTCATTAAAGTAGTTTAGTTCCTTCTAAACTCCTAAGTCTCTTTTTCCCTCCTCTGCCCCTCTCTTTGAAGAGGGGTGGAGGGGAGCATCTGTTGGTCCCATCTGGGGTCCCCCAGGTCCCCAGTAGCCAATTTGGCCTAAACCACGTCATCCACTCAGACTGCAGTTAATGATTCAGTCAGTCTGGAAATCTGCCTAACTCTTAAAAACTTCTGTTACACAGGCTGTGGCAGGAGATACTGTTATTTACTAAGGACATTTAGATGTGTCACTTACTTACACTCATTTTGTAGACATTTGTAGCTACTTCTTTATAATTATACCTAAGGGTTCCAAAGACCATTAGTTTGACTTTCAGTTTGCCTTCATTTGCTATTATCCATGTGTTGCTTTTCATACTTGAATGTTTATGTGAAGAATAAAGGAAGTCTAAGAAGTAATATAGCCAGTGGTGTATTTCTGAAGAAACAGTAGAAGAAAATTGCCATTTAGACATTGTATATCTTAGAAAAAAATTCTGTAAGACATCAATACTCTTTGAGTGTTACAGGAAGAAAATACCGTTTTTCTAGCTAAACAAGATAGCAATACTTTATGTACTAGAAACAATCTGTGATGATGTTGTAGGCACATTTTATGTAATTATGAAGTAGATAGAAATGAATTTTTTTTTTTTTTGTAGAAAGTATATTAACATCACAGTCATAAAAATAGGCAGTACTGACAAGGAATTGCCATCAAAGATGTATTTATAGGTATGAGAATTCATCCCGATACTTGGCTTATTGACTCTTAACAATTTTTGTGTTGTTTTAAACGGTTACCTGCAAAATATATCCTTGTTTTTAACCTAGCTGAGTTAGTTTTTAGAGGTCCTTAGTAGGGAAATGTGGGGCTAGGGCTTGTGTTTTTATGAGAAGGAGAAAATACATAGATTTTGTCTTTTGGGGATGTGAAGTGTTTATTTCCACAACGTTTCTTATCCTTATTCTAAGGATAAATATTTCTTTAAAATAAAAATAATGGTCTGATCCTGTCCTGTGGAGTTCTAGAGTCATTATACAGTGGTTTGAAATTATAAGCTAGTTTCTAATGATTATGACTGCAGTTCTATTATGATTTCATCATACAGGTCCTCATCTACAGGATATATGTATCAACTGCAAGAGGACTTGAATGGGTATATAGACAGGTGTAAAAGCACCAGGTTTGCTTCTATCTAGAGATTTAGTGTATTAAAGAAGAAAGTGTACTGTCTTCTGATCTGGAACCACATTTTCACATGTTTTCAAAATCTCTGTACCCTTCTGGTTTCTGTATGAACTAGAGATTAAAGTAGCAAAGTAATACCCTATATACAAAGTGGTCGAACCATACACACAGAGTGGTGGATAAAACCCTAGATATGACTGGTGTAATAACTCAGGACATTACTTGTAATAACAGTAGTGAAAATATTTTGGAATGATTTTGAATAATGTGGAAGTTGCTGAAAATTTGTAAAGCTTGTTTTATCCTGTTTTATCCTGTAAAGCTTGTTTAATCTGACAGCCGTTTTCATTATTTTCACCCCAGAGGTAGTGAAATGGTTGATTTATTATGTAAATGCTTTTGTTTTGAAAGAAAACGTTTGTGACGTACTTGACTGCAATGGAAAGGATACTCTAGTTAAGTGAAGGATCCAGTTCCCAGTGGCAGTTTTGTATAGATGGAACTATAAATGGTTTAGGCCCTAATTGTTCAAAACCCATGTGTGAATATGCTGTGGAGGTACTCATAGACATATATATGTAAATTGGGCTCAATCATTCCTGTTGTCTGTGAAAAAGTCACTTGTCATTCCTATTTGAGGAGGAAAATTGCCCAGGGAAGTTGTGGAGGACCCATCCCTGGAAGTGTTCGAGGCCAGGTTGGATGGGGCTTTGAGCAACCTGGTCTAGTGGGAGGTGTCCCTGCCCATGGCAGGGGGGTTGGAACTACATGATCTTTAAGGTCCCTTCCAACCCAAACCTTTCTATACATCTGTGATTCTATGAAATGCATCTAGATGCCAGCCAGTTCAGCCTTGCAAGAATATATCTGACTTTGATAAGTAGTTTTCAGTTTTATCATTTTATTCTATATAAAACTTCTGTCAACAGGTATGTATGTTGCTGAACACTTTGTTGTTTTCCCCCTTGTTCTGCTATATTCCCACATTTTTTGTCATTTGTCATCTTTTGCGTAAAGAAGAGCATAGCATTCACATCAGTGGTAATTATGTCTCTGCTGCTCAGAAGGGTGTTGAAGCAAGAGAACCTTAAAAGAAAGCAAATAAGCCATCTCAGCATGAGGCAAACGCTTGACTCGCTATCCAGCCCCCCACCTATGATACAAGCACCTTACACACTTACAGCAGAGCATTATAATATATCTTCCGCTTTTTAGTTCACATGATGCTGGAAAAGCAGGAGAGGAATCTTGGTGATGTACTGTACTCCCCACTCACAATGAGGTCCTCATTTGAAAGACCATTTAGAAGGAATATTTCCTAGGCAGCGGCATTAGTCCAATCCCATGTGTGTGATACGTAGCCCAGCATGGTGAAGGCCATGAGATACTGACCAGGCCTACCCATGCGAGAGGGTGGCTGAGCAAAAAGTAACATACAGTGCACGTTTGGTATTTAGAAGACCTTACAAAGACCTGGAAAAGTCCTCTTAAATTCTGTAAAACGGATCTAAATGCAGAATCAGAAACATGGGGTTTGGAAAGCTCTGATCTTCCAGTGATACTGCATTCCATTCTCTAGGGGCGAGTAGGCTTCCACAGCGTGAAATGAGGGTGCAGCTTCACAAGGAGAACTTGCTATAGTTTTAATATTGTTGATGGATTATCGTGGAATTTACTGTCTCTTTTATAATCTGAATGTATTGGAATGTGTTGCATTTTCCCATTTAATGGATTGTTTAGAAAGTTAATTTTATGAACTAGTTGAAAATTTATTTTTGTCTAGCGATGCTTTGTCTAGGTTTTGCTCAGATTGAAAAAAGAAATTGTAGTACCCAGCTTTCAGGGTAGTAAGGTCAATCTCCTTACGTCCTAAGCACGAGTCATGAAATCACCAAGGAAAACTATATTGTGAAGTCTGATAACAGTAAATCTTCTGTTTTAATTCTTACCATGGAGGAGGATGCTGTGTACTGCTGCTCCATGTCAGAGAGCATGGCAATGCACAGTTACTGACGGCTTTGAATAGCTAACTTCTGAACCACTGGTGAGATCCTTCTGACTTTTACTGAGTTTTTGTACCAGGCCTCAGAATACATCAATAAATATTGGGTGTTGCTCTGCAGTCATATGTGGCAGGTTCAGACTACTGTGATAGATTCCCAGACATTTATCTGTGAGGTCAGGAGAAATTGATAACAGACTTTTTGAAAGTCTGTTTTTCTTAATGTAATACTTATGGGAGAGCCATCATACTGCATACTTTCTTGCTTATGGAGCTCATTAGAGGAAACCTGGGTACAGGAAAGAAGCTCTATAATAAAATCATAGAATCATAGAATATGATTGGAAGGGACCCATAAGGATCATCATGTCCAACTCCTTGCTTCTCATAGACTACCTAAAACTAAACCATGTGACTAAGAGCATTGGCCAGACGCTCCTTGAACTCTGACAGGCTTGGTGCTGTGACCACTTCCCTGGGGAGCCTGTTCCAGTGACTGACCACCCTCTCAGTGGAGAACCTTTTCCTAATGTCCAATCTGAACCTCCCCTGATGCAGCTTCATTCCATTTCCTCGTGTCCTGTCACTGATCATGAGTGAGAGGACATCAGCACCTCCCGCTCCATTGCCCGCCTTGAGGAAGTTGTAGACTGCCAGGAAGGCACCCCTCAAGTGATGGGGTCACCCCTCAGCCTTCTCCAAGCTGAACAAGCTGAGTGACCTCAGCTACTTCTCATAAGTCATGCCCTCGAGATATTTCACCGTCTTGGTCACCTTCCCTTGGGCACACACTAATAATTTGATGTCCTTATTGTATTGAAAACTACCCAAAACTACCCACAGAACTCGAGGTGGGGCCACACCAGTGCAAGTGTAGAGTGGGACAATTGCCTCCCTTGACCGGCTAGCTATGCAGTGCTTGATGCACCTCAGGACATGGTTGGCCCTTTTGCCTGCCAGGGCACACTGTTGACTCATATTCAATTTGCCATCAACCCAAACCCCCAAATCTCTTTCTGTGAGGCTGCTTTCCAGCCTCTCATCCCCCAGTTTGTATGTATAACCAGGATTACACTGTCCCAGGTGGAAAATCCGGCACTTGCTCTTGTTAAATTTCTTAGGGTTGGTGATTGCCCAGCTCTCTACCCAATCCAGATCTCTCTGTGATACCAGTAGCGTGATCTCTCTGTAATCCTCGAGGGAGTCCACAGCGTCTTGTTGTTTAGGATCATCAGCAAACTTGCTTAATGTGCATTTAATTCCTGCATCCAGATCATTTATAAAAACATTAAAGAGCACTGGCCCTAAAATTGATCCCTGGGGAACCTCACTGGTGACTGGCTGCCACTGTGACGTAACCCCATTTGCTATAACTCTTTGAGCTCTCATCTTATCTTCTCGCTTTTGAGAAGTTTGCCCTCAAAATGACAGTGAGATTTTTTTTTCTATACGAAATAGATGTTGTCATTTAATGTTACTGTATCTTGATCACCTTTGAACAGTCAGCTGTAAATTTCATAATATTGTAACAGAAAAAGCAAACAGCCCTTTTTCTCTATGCCTAAACCAGCAATAAAATTAACAAAAACATGAAATAAGTGAAATTATAACAACTTCAGTTTTTAGAGTATCTTCCATTTGCCTACGCTAGCCCACCGATGAGCATTAGTACGAATATTGCCACTAAAGTTCACATGGCCCCAACTTAAACCATAGACTATTTCTTTTACAAATTGTACATGCATAAACAAGAGTTTACAGCCTAAACAAACAACGTGTGTTATGGATATATGTGTAAGCTACTATGGCTTAGCTGCATGCTTGATCAGCTGCTCTGTCATAGTTACCCGTGACTAAAAACTTTTGTCTGTGAGACTTCAATGAATAAGTAAGAGACCTTGGGTTACTTTGCACCAAGACTTCACCACAGTCTCTTATCTTACAAACTGTCTTTCCAACCGCATGCTCTACATTTCTTTGATTCTTCTGTCATTTCCTTCTTCTTCCATCAAACCTAATCATAATCGTCTTCTTTTTTTTTTTTTTTAAAGCTCCGTATACTATAATTTGTAAGTATGTTTTGGTACAATTGTTGGTGGGCTGGGAGAGTGAAAGTGGGGATTTTTGAAGGGCAAGCTGTTAATTTCATGTACTCATCTAGAAGCAATCTTTACACTGACAATCCTACATCTTCTAATTTAAGGATCACATACAGAGGTTTAATACAAAATGAAAAAGGGCTCATATTCAGGAAAATAATAGGAGGAACAACTAGGAAAATAGGCAGTGTTGCTGTTTTCTGGGACGATGTACTCAGCACTGGTGGCTGAATAGAAGGGAAGTACAGTCAGCTTTCTTTTCCTTGGGATTATTAAACAGGCAGCAGGTTTGCTGATGCAAAAACTGGTCTTATTCATACCAGTTCAGATAGCTATGTTAATGAGGCTCTTTGGTTAATGGACCTACTAGTCTTTAATGGACCCATCTTTCGCTCCACCACTGATCATGCTTTTTTCTGTTATGCTCCTGCCATGTACTTTTATAGCTTAATTCATGTATGTTTTGTATGATCTAGAATGTTGCTTCATCTGATCAATTTTGTGCTCCCATCCATCTGAGTAATCAAGCCATAACATCACTATGCACATGGATGCCGTATCTGCCTAATGGGCTGCCTTCCCATGTGGGGAAGGCAATGATCCCATGTACTCTATATATTAAATTAGATATTTTTTTTTTTTTTTATCTACGGTTTGGCTGATTAGTTAAAGCGCATAGCACATTGAAGTATTCTACAGCAATAATGCAAGTCTTCTATAGAATTTAACACTGCAATATTTTGTGAAAAAGATGTGCTTATAAAAAGCTAGATAATGACTTTATAATCCCTGAAAATTCAAATGCTTTGTTATTCTTATGCATTTTTAGCATTTATTATTACTGCGCCTTAAAGGATCAGTACAATCTCAAAAGGTCAGTTTACCTTTTTCAATTTCACATGAATTAAAATATTAACATCTGTAACATCTCATGCAGTGACTGTGTTTCATCTTCTATAGATGTTAGTATATGTCTTTTTTTGTGTATGTCTTTTATTTTTATTTATGCTGTGAAGTTTCCCAATACATTCTGATGTTTATTTTAGTACTTCTCTTTCTGTTATGCAGCCAGCGTTTCGTGTACATAAGGGGAAGACAAAGGCAGCTGAGGGATGCAAATAGGAGTATCAGTTGGTATGAAAAAGAGTGCAGCAAGTGGGGCAGGTGACTTACTTCTCAGTTCATTCCTAGATTCCAGCTCACTGGTGATGTTCACTGTGTGGTGAACTCTCGCTTTCTCTTTTACAGTAACTCAGTGATTTCCGTCTAAGGCAAAACTTAAGTGTTGTTGTGAAGCTAATTTACTTCAAAGGCTGCTCCCACTAGGCAATATGGATGACACAATTACTTTCTTAATACCACTAATTTTTCTAATACTATTTAAGTAGGTCTTGTACCCTGTGTATAATGTGATGCAATATCCCAATTTGTCTACTGCGTGCTTTTAGTTCCATGCCAAAAAATGGTGCTCTGATAAAAGCTGCACTACAGCCTGCAAAATAATTGAATTAAACTAACTGGGGGGAAGAGCACACACAAATGGTTATGTGAGGCCCCACAGAGGCCCAAAGATACTTTGGCTAAGGATCAAATGATGTGAACATGATCCTGCAGCGTGGATGCAAGTGATTCTCCATCCCTTGACATAAAGGCCAGGCATCTTTTCCTGGGCCAGATGCTTTTAGCAATAAAGGTGTAAGGTCACGTTGACAGGCCAATCTGGATGCGAAGTTATGTTGTGTAGGATGGCAGTAGGAAGGCAAAACTTTATAGGTGGTGCTATCCCCATTTCAGATTAGCTATACTGCTTCACAGTCTTTTCACTGCTAGGTGGCATTACTTTTGCATGTAATTTGGTTTCTTTAGCAACATGTTTGCTTTCTGAAGAAAAAAAGGCTATCTTGAATTCAAGCTAAATCTTATTAAGTGTTGGAGTTTAAACTTTAAACTTTGCAAATGAAGTCTTAATCTACAGGGCAGGCTTCCATGAGGTTTGTTTTTTTCACGATGTGTTTCTATGGATCCAGGATGAAAAACATTTTTCTTTTTAAGGTGCTTCTTTTGATATATCCAATTAGAAATTGCTTACACAATTGTGTTTGTTAGGTTATGTGATGAAAGTCTGGCAACTCCTGATGAAGTTGACGCAATGGAGAAAGAGTAGTCTGACCAATAGCAGGACTGCAAAATCTGTCGAATCTTCTATCTTCTACCTACATGAGAATTAAGTGTAACTGCAGCCATAGATTTTGCCTATGCTCTGGGTCACGTATGAAAGCACACACATGAATATCTAGTGTGTTTTATTAAGGCTTTGTTCACACATCCTCTTCCGACTGCAGCTGTGCTGGCTAAGAAGGTTACTGCCCCTAGTACCTCATTATTGCTCTTCTGTCAGAGGTTATCGCAGGTGTCTCTGCCCGCTGAGCTGCTCCTGTGTGTGATTCCTGATCTGTTTTGCTTGAAATGAATGGGGGTGGTGAAGATCTATTATTTTAACAGTTTTAACTTTTTTTTTAGTAAAGAGGATCAGGGATCACTCACGAGCAACTATGTAGGTAAAATTGGCAAGGCAATAATTCCCGACATTGGAGCAGTAATGAGCCTCTATAAAAGTGATTGTCATCTTTTCAGTGGACACTGCCAGAACTGGCGATGGCCTTATGAGCACTGAATTTACACTACTGATTTTTAAATCTTTTCATGTTGCTATATAGATATGACCTCAGGTTTGTATATATATTGCCTGTTTGCGTGTAGTTAATGTTATCGATGGTCAGGATTCAGTTAAATGAAAATATTTACAGACTTGTGGTTCAGTAGAGCTTTTTTTACCTGGGTTTAACTTAATCTGTTTTATATTCATGCTGGAGTTGCTCTAAGGGCTCTGTACCGATTCAGAGTCATCTCCCCTGTTCTGTCTGAAGAAATGCAATTTATTTTTAAAATAACAAGACTAATCACTGAACAAAAGTG
Source organism: Charadrius vociferus (assembly GCF_000708025.1). Taxonomy (NCBI): domain Eukaryota; kingdom Metazoa; phylum Chordata; class Aves; order Charadriiformes; family Charadriidae; genus Charadrius; species Charadrius vociferus. The sequence continues at coordinate 1,144,351 of NW_009649458.1, read as the reverse complement.
CTCAGGGTCTGGTTTAGTTCAAATCCCACTGATTAGATATGGATCAATACTAGCAGCCTAGTATATAGCCTAGATGGCTATCATCAGCAGTTTGTCTAAAAACTTTTTGAATTCTAAAACTTAAGAACCCCCTCTTTTTTCCCTCTTTTCTACTATTTGCTGGTATTTGCTTTATTTTTTAAGGTAGCAAATTAATATAGAGGAGAAGAGAGTTTCTAAAGATGGAAAGATTCTTGGTCATTCTAGTGATTTCTTTTGTGAATTCAGTTTTGCTCTTTTCCAATAGACCTCTTCATTAAATTAAGTAAACATTGGCTGAGCTGGGTAGGTAATATTAGCCGATTTAGAACTGGCTTTAAAACAAGCATTATAAATCCCAATATTTGCATTATAAATTATGAATAGTTTTATTTTTAAATTGTTGGCATGTATGCTTTCTTTCTCTGTTGCATTATCCCTTATATGTCATTGAATTATAAATTAGCAGCAATGTTGTAAGTGTAAGAAAAAATTGTATCAATGCCAGTTTGAAAAAAAAAATCAATGCAAAACAGTTTACAACTTGGACATAGATTTTTAAATTCAGGTTAATTTAGAATAGTATATACTGTGAAATCTGTCAAATTTTGGATCAGACTTTGTCCTCATTCCCAGCAATAAAACTTCACAGCAAGACAATATTTTAGCGGTGTGTTAGAAAAGTGGTTGTCAAAGCACAAGAGACTGAATATAAACACTATGTCTGAACTCCAAATTTGTACATACTTATTGATCATCAGTGAGTTTTTCTTGTTGGAGTTATTACTTACATTTGTTTACATTCATTTATGTATCTAGAGTGGGTTTTCAGCAGGGCCTCCCATAATAATGAACGGTAGAAGGTTGTTTCTCTAGGTGTTTTCCTGGCTAAGCGCGTGCAGAAAATGTTGTTTAAATGCTTCAGGGAATGTATTGTGTTGTTGATGGTATTAGGGGACTCCCAGTGTCTTGGCTAGACATATATTATTTCTATTTGACCATTTTGTTCAATTTTAGCTCCTCAAAAAGGGGGAAAATGAAGACGTTTGATTAAAAGTACCCATGGTCATCTCTTGATAGTTTCATGGAAAATGTTTTCTCTAAATATTCTGGAAGACCATGGGAAAATGATCTAATTATCAGTCACACTGTTTGTAGGGAGGAAAAGATTTTGAAAACCATAAAATTACATTTCTTTTAAAAATATGAGCAAATGTATAGAAAATTACAGCATGCACATAATTTAAAATGTGTCCATTTATTGACTGAAATTACATTAGCAAGCTCATGCATCTGTATGTTAAAACTGGAATTCTGTAGGACACTGGTGAGGTAGAAATAGTGTGGGTATGTGTGCACAATGTGGTGTCATCAGGAAGCTGTAGACAGAGTGGTTTGTGAAAGAAAGTAGATGTTTGAGAATGGTTTCAAAACCGGAAAATTGAACATTTTTTTCTTGTTAACACTTTTCCTTCCGCTCTTTTTGTAAACTCTTCTTAACGTTCTCCCTGGTACATTAGGACACAAAGCAATTATGAAAAGCAAAAGAAATCCTTAGTTTATTGACTAAATTTGGAAAGAATTTTTGACATGGCTGACCATCCTTCAAATAAGATCTTTGTGTCAAAGTGCAGAGGTCAGGGTATAGAAGCCTTGGGATATCAAAAGGTGGTGAGAAGAATGGCTGGGATTTCCAGCAGCCTAAGAGTGCTCTTTTGTCTCTAGTGGTCACTTGTCGAGGATGATGCCTGTGGACATCAAAGAAATGTCTAAACAGTGTTATCTAGGCCTGTCCTTTGCCCCCTGCCATGTAATGGGCCTCTTTCAGGAAAACATTGGGAAAGCTGAGAAAGCGAGTTGTCCTATGCTAGTGCTATTAATTCAGCAAGAAAGAAGATCAATAACATTTGCACTAACCAGTAAAACAATCTGTTAGTTTCTAAAAATGCAGATTAGTCAAGCCTATAAATTATACATTGCACATCCAAGAATCAATTTTAATGTTTTTTCATAATGTATATGTTATGAGATCTTACTTTCTAAAACATTTCTGCTTGCTTTGACATATTATGGACAACTGTTCCGAGAAAACAAACCAAAACAACCCCCCCACTTTTCTTTAAGACTTGCAGAGAAGTTAGTTTGGGTTTTTTTTATTCATAGGTTGTATGTACTGAGGTACTTTTAAAGTAAAAAAATTAGGAGCTGATATTTGATGCATTTCACACTTAAAACATTGACTCTGATGTCTGGAAGGGTTATGCCATCATTTTCAAGGTGAATTGCTTTCCTCATCAACAAATAAAAGTTACAGTGTCAGTACAAAGCCTGTACCTAATGTATTTCAGCTTGTGTGTTGCCTCTTCACTCTGTTTACAGGTGAAGCAATAACATTGCTAGCTGTTTCTTTGTGCTAAATGCAATAAAAAAATAGCTATTCCAAAAATGTTATGAGAAAATAAGTCTACTATGAGTATTTTCTATTGTTGCCTGTGTGCAAAAGCAAAACATATTGTATGCTCGTTGTCATTTTAGATTTCTTTTTAGAGATTAGAGCTCTTTAAATCCCCAATTTTGCAAAGAGATATTGCAAGTTTTAGGGATGAACAACCAGGGTGATAGTCTGGGGCTCTAGCTATGTGAGAACTTATGAAGTCTAAAATAGGAAGCAACAGAGAGGAAGTCAGACTAGAAATTGGCCTTCGGTTGTGATTCTTGTGAATCTAAATCTGGGTTTTTTTGTTAATTCAGAACAAATGATAGTGCCTAGGTCATTATGCAATACCACTGTCATTCTTGAACTACATAGACACAATGTAAAACCATTCTTTGAGGGCTAAGTAGAATTTCTGGTTATGGATCAGTCTCTCTAGGAATATTTAATAAAACCAGCTTTTAGGATTCACTGCTGCCCACATTTTGCTAAGAGTATATAATTAATTAATATACTTGAATTCTTTACTAATAACACATAATCAATATACATAATTGCATTATTGTAATAAGAAAACTACATGAATTCAGTATCAGATACTTAAGCAATGGTGAAGTAAGTATTAAAAATAATAAAAAAAAGAGGTGGTTGAATCAATGACACTTTCCTAAAAAGAGGAAATTGGAGCTGGGATTTGTCAGTATGTAGTTATGTGATATATTTAAATATAGTTAAAAATGTAAGCACAATGTTTTTTCAAAAGCCTGAAATTAAACTTTTTAATGAGAATGAATTTCTTTACCATATTTCACTTTATCATAAGTTAGGATTGAAGAGAAAACTTTGATATAAATGTATGAGTTAACTTTGACTAGAAAAACATGTATAACTATCACTGTTGCTAAACTAAACTTATTAACAAGTAACAGATGTGCTGGGATAATTGTTATTTATTTGGACGGATATTGCACTTGAAAACTGATTATTTTGGGCTGCTAGGTGATTCACCATTACTTGCCTTCCTATATCCTCATCTAGTATGGAATATGAAGAGCTACGGATTTGCTAGCACACCTGAGTGACCCCAGAGAGGCTTGACTCTCATTGCTACACCACGAGTCCAAAGTAAATGCTTCTCACATTCAGAGTATGGATCTTAAACATTGACACTGCAGCTTGTGTATTCTATAGTTAATATATTTTATAATATATAATATAGTATTACTTTTAGAAAAACACAGAGAACAAAGTATTGCACCTCTTATAATATTTTGTGCTTTTTGTTATTATACTTGTGTTGTTTTCTTGTCATAGTTGCATCCTGATTTTCCAAACATCTCTATTCCTAGCTTTACACAAGAGAGCATTTCCAATGAGTGAAGAAAGGACAAAGGCTACACAAAAGAGGAATGTTTACAGAAGTGACATCCTGATTCTGTAGTTAAATTCTGATCCTATAGTTAAATAGATGTATTTAAATTTTTATCAGAAGTGATACATGTCTGCAAGTATCATGTTTCAGTGGTGGCTTAGAAGACAAGCTTCTCATGGTTGCATGGGTATATGTGCAGCTGCAATACAACCAGTATAGTGCCTCTGGGTCTGCAACACAGTCTTAAAATGTAACGTTCTTAATCTTTTATAACAATGATAATTTTAAAGCCTAATGGTGTGTAAGCGTCAGTATTTGTTGTCTCATTGCTGAATATTTCAGTTCTTGGAAAGGAGAATTAAGTGGAAGTGGAGTGTGTATATAATTTTTGGGAAGGGCGTTTAGAGAGAACAGTTTTAAAAAGACAGTGAATAGAAAAGAAATCAGAGAAAGTAGGATGAAGAAGGGAAAACTGTGACCAGGATGCACGAGGACTTGAAGGCAGAGTCTGCAGTGCTAAATAAAATGGCTTGTGGTGAGCCTGAGCACTGGAACTCCTGATTAGGGTGGTTCCTGATACAGTTTTGGCCTGTGGCAATTAATAGTCGTCCAGACAATGCCTGGGCTGGGAACAGCATGCACTGGGGACTGTTCCCAGTGTGCATGGACTTCACACACTGTCCCAGCAGGCTTTTTCCCACTAAAACATTTTTGCAGCCCTTCAGTTTTGTGTTTTGAAAGCATCATTACGTTGACTTGCCACACAGCAGTGACATTGATTAAAATTCTGTCTCAAACTACCCATAATGATTATGTCCAAAAAGCCATAGGGCACTACATGTATCCAGGAAAGGCAGCATGGGCATGCCACAGGATGACCTGTGGCCTGATTTTATTTAACAGTATAGACACAGCAAAGGAACCATGTTCCCTGTTTGGATGTAGATGATAAATGGATGGGGTTGCTGTGAAACTGCAGCCTCACATGAATGGGAGTGCCTGCCTTACTGAGCAGCACTAATGACAGGGACTTCATCTATATGCATCTTCCAATAAACTCATTTATATGGAGTTTACCACAAAGGACTGTTGAATGTGATGTATAGACAAAAGGTGACTAATCGGAATAACTAAAAGTTTTATTACTGCATAAGGAACATATTTTGTCTTTGCCTTTGCTGAAAAATTCTTGTGAGGTCATGAAAGTAGAGCAATGAATCTCAAGTGATGAAGGAAAACTACTGTATCAGCAAGTGTCATGTTGTGCATTGATAACTGAGCCTCAGCCTGAGGACACATAAGACTCTCTGTGTGTGTCTGTGTATATGTTGATATGTGTGTATGTACAGGTAGTACCTACCCACCTGATTTATTTTTATCCATCACTGGGATATAGCTATGGCATAGAGCTATTGGTTAAAAATAGCTTAATAGCATACTAGGACACTGTTGTCTGAAAAAATTAAGAAAGTAATAAGCTGAATTTATTCAAAGGAAGCAAAGCTTCAAAATAGTTTATAAAGTAATAACTTATTCAATAAGAAAAGTTTTATAAAGCTCTAGTTTGGTAAATAATAAGCACCTTAATGGGAAGATGCTATTCATGTAGTCTAGACACTGTTAATTGAATGGAGAAGATGATAAGGAAAAGATAATATACTATTTCTAAGTCCATAATGTCAAGCACTGAAAGAAGTTACCAGTCAGAGAAGAAAAGGAAGGACTTTGATAACAGAATTCTAGTAGAGGTAGGGTTTGCAATTGTGTGAACCAGTTACTCCTCCCTTTTCTTCTTCACAGCTTTTGGCACAGGAGACAATGAATAAAAGTATTATTTCTAGCTGTAAGTGACCGGCCCCCCACTGTGGGCTTGATTCATACTCTTCTTTGGCAAGAGATCAAGTTCCTGAGTCTTAGACAGCTTGTAGACAAGCAGCAGTTATAATGATTATTCCTCAATATTAATGGAGATGTTTCCCTACATAGGATAGATTCTTTAGAATTCTTCATATATGGTTCATCCCATATTCTGTCATAGAGCTACTGCTTGGGTACCTTTAATGTAATGTTTTTCTTTATTCCTCAAAAGTTAAGTTCTAATGCAGTGCTGTTTCCTGAAAGTCATGTAATAGCGCTTACAAAATAGGCAGTACTTTGGGATCCAAGGCATTTCCAAGAAAATTTTCCACTATGTTTTCAGTTAGTAGAATTATCTGTATTTTACGTTGAAAAACTATATACAGATTTAGAAAACAAAAGTTGAGATAATAACGTTAGTGTATTAGGATGTGTTACAACAAATTAGGATAAACTTAAGCCTCCCAAAATCAGAGATATGGGACAAAGTAGTGGGACCAAGGTGCGCTGTGGTGGGCAGGTGAAGTAACCTGCTTGGAATCAAAGAAAATTGCCATTTTCACAGTTTGAATTAGAAGCCTAAACTTGTTGCCTGCTGATCTTGTGCTAACATTTCTGAATGCATCTTCCTCATGCTTTCAAATTATGCCATAAAGCCAAGATATATTTTTCTGAAAGAGCCTTTATTAAATGTCTAGGGAAAAGATTGTCTTTCATAAGAAATTTTTACTGCTATTGAACAAGTGATATGTATGTGTAAAATCACTCGATGCATAATTACGGAGAAAATGGACACTGGCAGATGTGAAAGAGCCACCCCTTTAAGCAAAGAATTTTGCTCTTATACAAATTACAGGATAAATGTATGCTGGCAGAAGTGGAAGAGTCAGCCCTTTAATGCAAGAATTGTGCTGTTACATAAAAACTTGTTCCTAACATGTCATTCGGTACAATATGTCCAGTTGTGGTGTTTCAGACATACCATTTTGTACTGTTCATGTGGTCTGTTTAAAGTGCTACTCTATTCTTTGGACTAGTCACATGAACTCTGTTCTTCTAAATCTTGATCGTGAGAGACTGTTCTCTGCTGCAGGGACAATGTACAATGGATAATACTCAAATGTGAGAGCAATGCCCAGCTTTTTTTAAAAATATGAGGCACTATCAACCAACTGAAATAATGGCATTAAAAATAATATAAATGAGAGAGCGTCCTAATTTTTGTATTTGATGATACAGTGAACTATCTGTCCTTATGCACCCTTGATGTGCCAGTTGTGATTTTGTAGACTTAGAGCACATACCTCTAAGTCACCTCTTTTCTGTTCTGAAGAATCCCAGCCAACTAGATAGTCCTGAGGCTTGTTAATCCTTTCAGTCTTCCTTCTCCAGAATCATAGAATGGTTTAGGTTGGAAGGGACTTTGAAGATCATCGAGTTCCAACCCCCCTGCCATAGGCAGGGACACATTCCACTAGACCAGGTTGCTCAAAGCCCCGTGCAGCCTGGCCTTAAAACACCTCCAGGGTGTTTAACACCTTCTTGTCTTTCGTTGAACCTTTTCAAGTTCTGCTATGTCCTTTTTGACACAATGGATCCAAAGTGCACACAGTGCACCACTCCAGTGTATGCAGATTATGGATTTATCTAGTGGCATAATCATGTTTTGTGTTTTGCTCTTGGTTTCTTTTCTCTTAATTTTAAAAATCTGTTTGCTTTTTTAATTGCTATTGAAAAAAAAAAAAAACCTCAGATATTAGAAGTTACTAAGAAAGGCACGTAATACACTGCTAAGGTTGCTTTTCTCAACCAAGACACTGAAGTTCTAGGCCATTTTTTACTATAGGAGTGAAAAATAATTTCAGGTACAAACAGATCATTCTTAACAGCTATTTTCTTTGATCACTATACTTACAAATATGAACACCCTAATCATTAGGATTATATGACATATGTGTGACAGAGAGAGAGAGTGAGGAGAATGTGATTGTCATTATGTAGCATATAATTGCCATTCTGCTGTCTCAAGATTTTTATGGTAAAAAACCCTACTACTTGTAATTTGTGTTCCTTTTTATATAGATCTATTGCTCTGGATTGCCTCCTACTAATACTTTTTGTGTATGTGTTGTGTAACATGCAATAATGATTTCAAACCAGAGCAAGGCAAAATGTAAAACAGGGCAAAAATGTAATAATGACAGTGTTCCCCCTCTCCAGCTTCTTTTCTGTAGTATGAGGAGTTGAAAAATGGTAAAGATTTTAACACTGCTTTCAGCGTCAGAAATCACGCATCTGTCACATTAAGTTCTAATTTTGTTGAAGAATTTAATATTATTCTAGCAGACTTGAGTCCAGAATTGCTTTTTGATAAATTCTGAGGGTAAGAGCAAACATTATACTTAATCATGCCATTTTATAATAAATGCTTGCTTTTTAAAATTTTTACTTTTTTTCCCCCAAAAGTCAATAATATCATATATAGTTGCTATGCTATTTCAGCACCAAATTTTGGATGTGCAGAATGTTAAGCTTAAATAGATTTTGTCAGACCTTTGCCTTTGCAATTTGACACTCCATATTTTGTTAAAAGCTAAGTTTTGAGGCCGTGGAAACTGTACTAAACATTATATGGTGATAGCATAATGAAAGTATTTTCACAGTGTTCATACTATGTTCACAGCTGATAACTTTTATGTACTCAGTTGAAAAGCACAATGTTGTTAATATATGAGAAAACGATGCAAAAATTATTCCTTTGTATTTTTTGCTTTGGGCCAATTGATACACTAAACTTGTTTAAATGACTCTGCTGTTTTGAATTAGGTATAACAAAACTTACAGTAACGATGAATTAATTCTCAAGAACAGAATGTGAGAAAAAGGATCCAAAGTTTGCAAAAGAGTGTCCATAGCTCCTCCAAATAACTGCCTCTCATTTTTATGTAATGAAAAAATAGAGGCAGCTGGATTCCCAGTTGGCTAATACTACTTTATGCTACTTGCAAATACTAGACCTATTTTGAGTTTTTTAAAAATGTTAGAAAAATCCTTATGTACAAGAAACTGCACTGTCAGTTACAGAACTTTCCTTGGTAATGAGGTAGGTACCACAAAACTGGTTCACGCAATGTTAAATTTAAAATAAATATGGAATCCTTGATACTTGTCTTCTGGTTCTTCCATTTTTAGCAAGCAGTTATGTAAAATTGACCCTATCTGTGTCATCCGCTCTTGTCATTTCTCTAGGGAAAGGGAAGAAGGTATTTCAGCAGGGCTGGAGGAGGCATGCTGAGCTGAGTTCTGCTTAACCATTTTTACTATTATTAGCACCAACAGCTGGCTCTCCACCTGCTAGAATTTACTCTGAAGAAGCATTTTGAGAAAGCCATTTTCACAACTTTTCTGAACTCGCATGTAAAGATCTTTGCTTTTGAGTTTAATTCTGCTGGGTGCTATTCTGCTGTGCATTTACAAGCCTTACCAAAAGGCGTTAGGATTGTTCATAAGCAGCCCTACCCCATGGATGCAGAAGGAGTCAGCATTTGTATTGTCCAATTTATATCCTGTTTCTTATGTTGGAACTTGTTCCATAGCCTTACAGATGCAAATGAAAGCAAGTTTAGTTGCTTACCCACCTTGCCTTGGATGAAAACAAGGATTTGTTTCTTAGTTGCTTGATATTTACATTTTTAATACAGTCTTTGAGTAATTTTCAAAGGAGTAGTATTCAAAGGAGTTTGCTGTTGTCTTGCCTGTCTGCTTGGGTGCCTAAAACCTGTGGCATTTCAGCATCCTTAGATTATTTGCCTGTTCATTTTTATTCCACAGGTAACTCCCCATTATACAAGGTAAGGTAGGGCTGGGATGGCTGGGTGATGAGAAATTAAGATGGGGACTGCAACACTGGCTAACACAG
>NW_009649458.1:1129346-1134735 GCF_000708025.1 Charadrius vociferus | reverse complement strand
CCCTTGATAGAGGAATAGATCTGGAAGACTAGTTTAGTTGTGGTTATGTGGCTTGTACTTAAGCTGACAGATTGTATGAGATCTAAGTTGGCTTTGCTTGGAGTCACACTGAAAGCCTCTGTACCTCCAGCATAGCTAACACCCAAAGCAGGTAACACTTGCATGCATATTTGAGAGTTGCTAATCTTTTGACATTGTGATTTGTATTGTTTCAGCATTATATTGTTCCAGCACTGTTAACATTTGTAGATGTGAGTAATTTTCAGCATAAAAATTTGCAGGATCTGTTCTGTTTGCTATATGACTGATAACTATGAGAGCCTGGCAAACCAGAGGGGTTAGATGCTAGCTGTATAGCTAACTAAACACATTATAGAGGAGAACATTTTCTTAAATTTCTGTAGTACTTACAGAAGGTTTGATACGATGCTGAATTTTCACTGGAACGTACAATATTTTAAGAAATTAAAATCATCAGAAATTCTGGTTAACATTTGAGTTTATTCATAAAACAGTTGAAAAGAATGTCAAGTTTGACCCAAAGCCTGTTGATCTCACTGGGTTTTGATCTCTACTCTTACCGCAGATCAGTTAAGAAACTGTAGAGGAAGAAAACAGGAGACAGAATTGCTGTATGCTCTATTTTTCCTCATCTGTAACTTCCAATGATTTAGAAGGTACAGGGAATTTCTAGCACCGTTTACCTAAATAAGGAATAAATCTACTTTTTATTGGAAAGCTTATTTCAAAGGTTGTTTCTACGTGGCTGTATTGTTAGGATTTCCAAGTAGAATTACAGAAATTGAAAGATTAACTCCTCCACACCCTCCAAACGCCATGTATCTACCAGCATTTAAACTAAATATGTAAATATTTAATAAGATGCTAGAACAGGTGATGAACCAGTACAGAGTGGTATCCCAGGAGAGCTGCATTCAGATCTGAGCTTTTCCACGGTTCCTGCATGGCTTTGATTGAAATATTTCAACTCAGACTCTTGCAAGTATTTAGCTAAAATTACCTGCCATGAATTTCAGTTGTAATTAGGGATTCAGATGCTCATGGGAATTATGCTAATATCACTTCTGACCGTAATTTCCCATCAGTAAAATAGAGGAAGAACATATCCTTACTTTCCTGTGGTTCTCCAAGGATGATATTATTAGCTGCTGAAGTGTTCAGGAATTATGATACATAATCCACAATCTGAAGAAAGAGAAATTGGAGATTCTGGTGCTTCTCAAAACTAAGAGGGCACAGTTTTTATTTAAGTGAGATTGAAAACTATGCTGTTGTGAGCATTCTCAATTAATACATCCAATATGCAGCACTAAGCTCTTTAGTATCAAGCGACCAGACAAATTCTTAAGAAATGTGTCTCTAAACTAAAGGTAACCCAAATTTATTAAAACTCTAATGATTTCTAGTAATTGAAGTAAGAGGGTCTAGTAGAAAGTTGTGCTGTAGTAAAACAGCAGTAAAACTGCTTAGAAGCAGTGGTGTGTATTTCATTATGAAAAAAGCCATCCATTGGTGCACATGGATATGATTTCTTCCCACATGTATACAGGTGTTGCAGACATATATAAATGGCAGATTGGAAACTAGGAACAAAACACGGCAATGACAGTGGAAATTGTATAACTGTCTTTAATAGTTTGCGGTGGAATAGCACCATCACTGTGTTTGAAGTTGGAGATAGGTAGTGGGTTAACGCAAGCGTATCAGATCATGCACACCGAGTACAGGATTTGTTCAATTAGTTTCAGTTCACGTTCGCAACAGAATGTAATGTGCCTGTTCCCCAGGGATAAGATGGTGCCACATGTTGTCTCCTGACCCAATGTACTGTACAGCGTCCTGCATCACATGGCTTGGCATATGAGGTCTTTCACAATGAGACCGCAGAAAGTTGAGAGTTTTTAAGAGCTGTTTTTCTGAGCACTCAAATGGATGTTACTCAGCCTGGAGGTTCAGAGGTTTTCTTTGCCAGTGCGACAATTACTAGAGATGAAGGAACACTCTTAGGAAAGTGATTTGAACGGTTAGAGCAGTTAATAGCTACAGAAGTATCAGTCAGGTTGTAGCTTTTAAGTTCTTAAAAAATGGTCTTTGAACATTCATTTAAGATTTTTACACAGGTACAGGATGACTGAAGAAGTAGTGGGTGCTTTTGTGCAGTGCATGAGTAGAAATGAAATGTTTTGTTAACAGCAACAGTTTCGGTTACTGTTAAGAGCGATGAAGAAACAGTTGTGACACTCTGAAATGTTCCTGTTGTGCACTTAGAAAATGAAGGCTTTTTCTGGCATAGGTTATACCAGTTGTAAAACAATGCGTCTGATTAATAATGCGTTCTATTGAGAAGGAATGGGAGGTTTGCTTAGGTATAATTCATGGTTGTCTGTTGCAGTATTAAGTCTGTTGCTTGCCTTAAGGTCAGCATGACCCTGTTTATTGTAATTTTTCAGTCTTGAGGGTCTGTGCAGTTGGTGTTTAAGGAGGAATTAGCAAGAGATAGCAATTTATTGGTTTCTCTAGTTTTTGGCAAGTGTGTATTTCCTTTCATTATTTTCTTTCTTTCTTTTTTTTCTTCTCATTCATTATTGAAGCACTTGGTTATTTTATAAAATTTAATTGACCTTTTATTTTACTCTTTAATAATTTTTTTTCCTCAGAGTTTTTAAGAACATATACTGTCATTGTTAAGATCCTTGTCGGTTCAGTGACATGAAGAACAAAAGTACTTGTATGATTATAAATACAAAGCAATATTTTAAAAAGTTCCTGTGTGCCTTTAGTACATTTTCTTATGAAAGACAGTCCTATTCCAGCTATCCTGTTACTTTATAAATAGCAGTTCGCTACACTAGCTTCCTCAGTTTCCTTCACATTTGTTAGTATTTCACAGTAGATGTCTAGACATTATTTTGCAATTCTCCTCAATGTCTTTTTCAAAACTCCTGGTTCTTTAATACCTACAAAAACTGAAGAGTGGTCTCCTGACATGGCTTTTCTGGCAGCATGATTGGAATAGCTGACAATCTTGAGTATAACTGTTCTCTGCACCTTAGAGAAGTGATATTATCCGCAATTTACAGTCAAACAGTGGAAGGCCATTGAGGTTACAGAAAAAAAAGAACACAAAAGAAAAAGAAAATATGCAGGCAAAGGCCTTAGAAGAATTTTCACAGAAATCCTGGGAGAACCCAACTCCAGTTCTCTGGACCCACAGCTGCCTGGGGAGATGTGGCCCCCGGGCCACGCTGTGCAGTGGCTCTTACCAACACTGTTCGGGATAGCGTTCTTCAGAATGGACGGGCTGTATCTGCAGTGCTCTTCACATGACCTGTGTGTCTCTGAGGAACAGGTTTTGTGCCTGTGTGTTCAGATGACCAAAATACTGTGAAGTATGTTCCACAGCTAGCCAGAATGGACTGTCCATGGTCTCATGGTGTGGCATGTGCTGCATGCCTGGGAGCATGGAGTGAGAACAGGTGAGCGAGGGCACCAGGCCTTTTGGGAAACTGTTGGAAAAACCGTGTAGGGTGATGGGAGCAAACCTGACAAAATCTTGTCCATGCTGCTGAGGAGAAAGAGTGCCTTATTTAACTACTAGCAAAACTACAGCTGGGTGCAGACTATCTAGGAGAAAGAGTGCCTTATTTAACTACTCGCAAAACTACAGCTGGGATGAAAACTAATGTATCCAGTGTAGACAAATGAGTGATCAGGGGCTGGAAGCAAACTGGAAGCCGAGTTGTTTGACGTTATGTACATAGACATGCCAATTTTTTACTTTGAGGGTGCGATTAGTTTGAGATTAAGGATTTGATTGAGTTTCTTGTTCACATGCTTCTTTTGACATTTGAGATGTCCTTGGTTGTTCTGCCTGGCTTGGTCTCCTGCAGGTCTTAGATTGTTTGTGGGACCTATGCAGCTGTCTCAGATCCCTCCAACATATCAAAGACCACTGAACTTCTATGTGTAAGCAACTGAACTGAGCCCCAAGACTGCTAAATTTAGAGGTCTTCATGTAGACACCTACAGCTGCAACTCCTGGTAGTCAATGAAGGTGTTTCAGCTCACGTTGAAGTAAATAAACAGTAGTGGCTGGCCAGCTGAATCACTCTCTCAGCTCCACTGATTTTATTGATTTTAATGGAAATTTCTGCCTAGCGAACCAGTCGATACCTGCAGTCTGATTCAGTTGCATAAGTACAGGTACCTGGTTTCATTTGAAGTTTGTTGGTTTACCTGAGATGTCCATAAAGGATTGGCAGATATGACAGAGAACTTGCCTCAGACCTCTGCTGCTTTGGAGCAGCAGCTTGAATCCAGACAGGATACCACAGGACATATCAAAGTTATAAGATGCCTGTGGTTAGGCAGGTAAATCACACTCCATATTTCTAGAAGATCTTAAAGGTCTCCTTTTGTACATGTCCAAAGTATAAGACTAAGCATATTTCTCATGGAGGAGACCATCTGGGCTCCACATAAAAAAAAAACTGAAAAAGCTCACCCTGAAAAGCTCAACATGGTAGGTATTTTTAGCCTACATATTTCACACTTCATATAAGATTTTATACACGTTTCAGTATTTCTGCATAAACACAAAAGGCAGGCATGCCTGCAACCATTATAAAAACATTTTGAGAAGGAAAGTAGTTGTCTTGCAATTAAACCAGTCATTCTGCTTGGCAGGACCCAGTTTTAGTTCTTTCATAAACAATCTGCACACAGACTGCTTCAAATACTAAGTTGTTGGATGTTTTGGAGGGACAGTCTCCATTTTTGCCTGCTAAAGTTGCTGGACAAATCAGTCATTTGATCACAAATAACCTTTGCTCATCTTCTTGGGAAAAAAAACATTAAACTTAACTATCATCTCTTGATTTTCCTTTCTGGTTGCACAGTGGACCAACTCTTTCCTTGTTCTTCCTTATAAATGAATGTCCTCGTAAAATATTTTCATGACGCTGTTTTTTTGTCTTAGTCTGTGCTTTGAACTTCTGAAAATCTTGTTAACCTGAGATCATAACCTCAGGTTATAACCTCAGGTTATGTCCCTTGTTTCACTTCTGTTGCAGTGTTCTCAAACTTTGGAAAACATGCCCTGTAGATTCCTGTAAAAAAGAAGACTCTTTTCTGTAAGTGCCTAGGGTACAAGGTATACGTTTTACATACCTTTTGTTGGGATAATTACACGGTCAGCTTTCCCCTAACAACTGTTCTGTCAATTCATCACTTACGTTACCAACTCATTTCACACAGATTCAGCCACTCATTTCAGCAGGCAGACCCACTCTTTTCTGATGTGTGTTGCATCAGCAGCTGCAAACTGACCAACTCCCCCTGGTTCTGTATACAAGACCTCTTATACATA
>NW_009649458.1:1065656-1129304 GCF_000708025.1 Charadrius vociferus | reverse complement strand
AAACACAATAGGCCCCTCTGTGCTTGCTTGCCCTTTCTCCTCCTCTGGAACTTCTGCTCCATGCCTATATCCAAAGCAGGAAAGCCGTTTTTACTTTCTGCATTCCATTACTGAGTATCAAGTTAACATCATCTTCTTTAACACCTACCCTATACTAATATTCTTTAAGACTGATGTGGTGTTTCCAGCCCCAAAGCAAAGTCAGAGATAGGCACCGCAGCATCCTAGACTTCATTCTAGACAGCACCCTACACAGCATCCCAGAGAAATTTTGTTCATGAATGCACTACAGTTATGGGGCAAGTATGTTTGGCTGGCATCAATCAAGTTATACCCCTTTAAAATACGAATTTTCTGGCTCGTGTTATTGTTGATCTGGTAAATTATTAAAAGTGACTCTTCCAAAAATCACATGCTTTCACACACATTCATATGTATTTCTTGCAGTGTTTGTTTTCCTTTTGGATTTCTCTAAACTTTGGCTGTCAATACAGTCTTTTAAGTGTCATCTTGTCAGGTTAGTATGTTTAAGGTACACAATTGTGCAGTGCTGATAAGAAACCAGAGAGTGATTTCTGTGTTCCCAAGCTGAATGATTTTGTACGCTACTTGAAAATGACATGACTGTGGTCTCTCATATTTGCCATGAAGTATAGAACATTTATAAAACTTCTAGTTCACTTCCATAGTAACAGAAAAACATACTCTCCTAGAGCATTACTTACTACTTTCTGTACTTTCTTTCACATTCTTTCATACAGTACTTGCATCTAAAATTGAAATAAAGAGTATATGTTCTTAAAAATCACCAAATAAACAATTAAAGCTTTCCATTAATAATGAAAATTGTTTTGAGTGAAAACACTAAATCACCTAAGTTTCCAAAGGATTCCTCAGTAGGCTTTACAATTCAATTTTTTCCCCTTTGTGTCTCAGAAGGAGAATCAGAAGGTGCAGTTTTAAGACATTAATATGTTCTTTAAAGCATTTTCATAGTTAGAGAAAACACACACACGTTTCTGGGCCTTTTGTGTATATTAATGGACGTATATTTTATGCATGGCTAGATGGTGGATCTGATGTGGCTGAACATAACCCTAAAAAATTACTGATTTTCAACCGTATCAGCTTAGATCCATGCCACTGAACAACACAGGAGGAATATACATCAAGAGTGAAAGACATTCCTTTTCAGCTGTAACTTGAGTTTAGAGCAGCTTGAGCCAGTCATGAAACCATACCCTGAGAGTGAAGGGTGAAAATGAAGTTTCAAAAGCTGTACTGAAAAATAATCTCTTTTCATTGTTCAGTGTATTCTGCATACAAAGGTTATATAGGACCTAAATTCAACCAAGAGTCTAGATAAGTGCTTCATTTTGCTAACTTCAGTGATACTTAACTGAGTTTGAAATCAAGCACATATCTGAATGTTTCATGACTTGGAGCCACAGGAAAAAGACAGTCCAATTTTCAGAATAATTGCTTTCATCTTCTGAAGTGATGTACTGCAATTTGTGACCTAAGGAAACATTTGATAAATATACCTTTACCAGAAATAAACGTTCTCTGTACATGTACTTGTGAGAAACGCTCGCTCATGGATCAAAATGTAGAGATGGCAAAGTCTTCGAAGCAAAGATAAAAGTTTATTCCGGATCAAAATAAACGAGTCAGCTGAGTCGGGTGCCTCTCAAAAAGAGCACACTGAGCTACAAAACTTCAGGTATTTATGTCCTGTTCCCTTTTCCCATTGGTTAGGTACTTTAGGCCGCACATTCTTTCACGACCCATTAGCCTATCACAAACTCGATTCACACTTTTCTCCTTTTAAGGAGTTGTTTTTCTAAGTTACACAGCTCTGCTTGTGCCATCGACACACAAAATGGCTGAAGCAGAACAATTCCATCTCTCACATACTCTAGAAATATCTTGAAAAGATGCAATGTTTGTTTAAATGTGATACAATAGCTGTTTCTTTGTATATTCAGTAGTATATTGAACATAATCTCTTAAATATTGTTTTAATTTCCTATCCTTTTATTCAGAAGATACAGGCATAGTACCAACACGAAGATAATATTGCTACGTATCTAATTTCTGTTCTCCTGTTAATCTTTTCTTCTGTTACCAAAATGACGTACCCAACGAAGTACCCACAGTACACACTTTATGCTTTCTTTAGTGATTTTGTTATCTATATAATGCAAAAGGACACCCCCCATTTCTTTAAAAAAACCCCACCTTCATTCTTTCCAAAACCATCCAACAAAATTGTTGACGTTAATAATGCTTCAGACTGATAGATTGATATGTGCCTGGCCAGGAGCACTGTGACCCAGCACAGCACTTCTGTATTAATAACGACATAAAGTCAGACCATTTATCATTTAGTATAGCCAGCACACAAATTAGAGAACAGCTTGCCAGGGTATATTGTGGTCTCATTACTTTGTTTTTGCCATAGGTGCAGAGTAGATAGCTTTGAAACCTTCTTGTGCTCTACAGTGACAGGAGAGTGTTCATGTCACAGCGACCCGACTGAGTCGTTCAGCTGCATACAGTGCTGACTCAGGACCCTTAAGTGTCCTATCCAATTCGCCAAGCAGCAGACTCTTCTAAATTAAAATAAGGAAAACTCCATAAAGATATAATCACTGGCAGTTACCACAGGTGTAAGATGTTCAGCAGTGCAATCAGAATGTGAAACTTTGGGAGTAATTTACTGGATGTCACTGAGGAGCCCATGCTTTCATTACGGTACAGTGCATTTTTTATTACAGAGCTAGTATTTCCAGGCTGAAAAATGCTGTTACTGTTTAATGAAAACATTAACATATCATAAGATGACATACACTGCCTTGTATTGGTTACTGTTCAAATATTATAGCTGGGAGACATTTTACAGCTAATATTAAAGTTTTAAGTATATACGTTTGCCTGTGTTTTGTGTACCTCCTGCCTTGTGTGATTTCCTCTCAGGAAAACTTTGGAATATTAAAGAAAAATATGCAGACAACTTGAATTTTTAAACCCTTGAAATAAACAGCTCAGACCTCAAACTGCTAAGTTCAGTTTCTTAAATCCGTGAAATTTGAGCTTTGTAGTGGTTCTTTAACTAAAGATGCTTGTTTACTGCTTTCGGATTGCATATTTATGTTTGTGAATGTTTCTTATTTAATGTATTTTTAACACATAATACATGTGGAACTGATCTCCTGATTGAGTATACCTTGACACTCAGTTTTATTCTGCAATGTAATTTATTCACCTAGAGATGTATTTGACAACCTCAGATATTGAAGCATATTTTAGACTGCTTCTGTTGAATTTCTGTCCACTCTTTGTTCATTGGATGGAAAATATGATCCAGATAGTGGTAGTAGATCCAGAGCGTAGTGTGCTCTGTCAGAAGAAATCAGTGAAGGTCTCTTTCAAGCAGCGAGGCCCTTCTCTGTGAACGAGGTAAAGTCTCTAAACCTGTGCACTCTGTGCGTATCCTTGGAGAACCGTCACAGAGACTGTCTGGCTCTGCCTCTGCAGCTCTGAAAGAGACGGCTCCAGAGTGTCTTTAAGCTCTACATCCCGGTGGCCGTGTGTGCCTGTGACCGCTGCTGCGCTGCTCCCAGGAATGAGCCTAGAGGAGCAGGCTTGGGGTAAGGGAAAACAAAAGTCTGGTTTTGAGGGTGACTCAGAAGCTAACCTGTACAATCAGTGTGGGATTACTCTTTTGATATTCATTTTGGATTCTGAAAAGATTCTCAGAAACAGTGTCTAGCACCAGTAACTGGAAGAAAGAGTAATATACCCCGAGTGCCTGTTTCTTAGAATTTTCTTTGGAAAACATGCTTTCCGAGATAACCTCTCTCCTTCTGGCTTGCCAGTCTGCTTCCTACTGCTTTACTCCAAGATCTCAAGTGCTGCTGTACTCAAAGCTACAGAGCAGATGTGGGAGACAATTCTTCGAAAGAGAGTTGTATCTCTTTCCTGGGTAATAGTGAGAAAGCCTTTGTGCTTATGGAGCTGGGAAGGGGAATGACATAGACCTGTGCAACTTCGGGATCATTTTTTACTAATTTTCCACTCGCCACTTTGATCATTGCTTCCGAGTGTTGATTTGTGGCACCTCCTTCCCTCCCTTTCTCCTCCCTCTACTTGGCTTCTTCCTGCTGCTTAACAAGCTCAATTGGTTTTATGTATGTAATTCTTTTTTTAAGAGAGTTTGAAGGTGGTCTCTAAGAGAATTGCTTTCATCCAAAGCCAGGAACTGATCAAAGCAACACACAAAAGCCGAATGGGAGCCAAGGCAGAGCTGCCTGACCAGCCATAGGGTCAGGGTTGTGTGCTGGAGAAATACTAAAGCATATCAGCTGAACTGTGCTGGAAGCTGCTGATAAGGGATTTTCTCTCCAGTAACACCTGCAAAGTTTATGAGATCCTGCAGGAAAATCAAAGAAATCTGCATCAGAATACGTTGTTTCCTGCAGAGAGGAATGTGAAAGCATTTGCAGGATGAAGTGCCATTGCCTAAATGTATTTATTGCCATATCATATATTAGGCTCAGTCTGTACTATTATTAAAACACTGGACTATCACCCAGCTCTACATTTACTTTTATGGAGTGGCTCCTTTGCTCATCATCAGGATATTAAGGAATGACATGTGTGATTGTCTATGAAAAGACACTAAATCAAAAAAGCAAGTAAATGAAAATCAGTGTTATCATTATGCCTGAAAATAGAGTTCCAGTGAAAATTATAATTAAGAAACAAGTTAATAATAGATGTTCATTCATCTATAAAAAGTCTAATTAAGACTTCATCCAAATTCTTTTTGCAGATACAGATTTTTATCAGGCATCGATCCCAATAGTGATTATGATTTTAAAAAATTTGAGTAGTAATCCAATGTGTGACTTCACAAAGGACTCTCTACTATGGCTAATTTGAACTTTGTCTGGCATTTTTTCTTCTGTATTAAGATAAGCTAAAATAGAGTGCCATTTTTAAACAAATCATTACTTTAGTTGTCTCAGAACAATTCAACTCTGGTTTGAGAGTAGGCATAAAAGTTTCTAGGGTGAAGGAAGTTGAAGTTTTCTGTAGTCGTAAAAGAAAACTAAACTATGTCTTAAAACCAAAACAGCCTTTCATCCTTAAATAATTAAAGGAATCTGGTTGCAATTGGAGTTTTCTGTTTCCCCAGAAAGCTACAATGTAGGCTGTCACAGCTTAGATTCCTTGTCACTAAATTGCCAACATGCCTTAGTCCGGATCTCTAAGCATAGCTGTATATTTTAATGGGTTTATGGCAAGTTAGATTGTTTCATGTTTAGTCAAGCTTTATTTTCTTGGTTCAAAGTAAAGTTGATTTTGTATGAGTTTAAAAATGTGATTTTTTTTTTTTTCGTAGACATACCTGGAAATTCTTTTTTCCTTTTTCTGTAGAAAATATTCATTTGCAATTTTTGCTACTCTTCCCTGTGCATTTTCATTAAAAAATGAACGCTCTGTCCTCAAAAGTAATGCTTGTTGGTTTGCAGTTGAAAAAATTCAGCAAAAATACGAAAATACTTGTTTTTAGCTGAAGTTCTTCTCTTTCCAATGGCCAAAAAGGATGTGAAATAATTTCATATTAAGGATGATCCATTAAATATTTATTATCTACCTGAAGAAAACCAGAAAGCAACAGCTTTTTAATAGTGTTTTTATTGAGGTAATTTAACATTGATTTGTCCAAGTTTGTTTTCATCCCTTTTGATATGGATTTGTGTGATGTTATCCAAGGGCACAGAGGGCAGTTAACAAGGGGGCTTGATTTTTCAGTAGGTGGGGAAAATTGTGTAGTAGATTTGATTTCATTGCAAAAGTGTTCGTATTAATCTCTGTGGCAATCTCCTGAGAATAAAGACGTCTCCCTATTATTTACTTCTGAAGTGAGTGAGAGAACTGATTTCAGTGATTCGGAGAAGCAATTTGGCTTGGGATCTAAAGTTGCCAAAAAACTCGGTGATGTCTTCCCACTTCCCACTTTCAGTGCACTTGAAAGCTTGGCACCTTTCAGTCTGCACTCTTGTTCCAACATCCTGTTGCTTGGAAACATGAGTCAGCGGAAGAAATCATCTCACTGTTAATGCAGGATAAATCCCCTGTCTGTAGTCAGCCTGATTTTCAAAATCAAAAAGAAGATATCAGATAAAAATTAAAAGCCAACACAAAAGAAAGAAGGAGTGGTAGAGAGATCTGAGTAGTCTTCTTGCAGTATATTCTCTTTATGGAAATGGTAGCAGAATTGTTCTTGGCTGTATAAAGATGGTGGGGTTATGTTCTCTGTGACCTGTCATCAACCTTAATTACAGTCTCTGTATTTAATCATGAACTACTTTCCAAAGTGGCATTATTAGGAAACCATTAAGTTTAATCTGGTCTGGTCTGTAGATAACATTTCTAATATAATTCCACAGGAGATATATGGGTTCAAAGATCTTATAACAGAAAAGGAGCTGGAATTTCCGGCAAAGGTAACTGTGGTTTAAGTTAAATCTTTAATGTTGCCTTTAAAATGTAATGGCCAAATGGGGTCTACTGAATTGCCATAACTTTATTCATATTTGAAATACAGAATGACTACAGACTTTTAGATGGTCTGACAGTTTTATTGGTGTGGAATAAATTACTTCACTGAAAAACTGGATTTCAATCAGCAGGTCCCTAAGTGCTGATATTAATCTTATTAGCGCTGTAGAGCTGAGCTCAGCAGAGGATCATAATTTAATTTCTCAGCAACTTTTAAAACTTTTAAAATTTCTCTTTCTGGGTAAGACCAACAGCAGACTATTGAACCCTTTTTGAAGATTTTGATGAAAATCATAGGAATAGTAAAACATTGGTCTGGAAATTATCTCAAATGAGGAAATGTATTTAAATGTTTCCCACACTCCAGTATTATATCATAACCATCAGTCTTCTGAGCCCTTTTTTCCTCTCTGTTACTGCCAAGTCATTCTGGCAGAATGTTATGAGTAAACAGATCTGACTTCCAGAAACTAATATTTTTTGCAGAATTTGGCAATAGCCTGCCTATTTACTATGCTTGTAGGTGGCTTTGTACCAACAAATAAACCACTTTGTAAATTACTTCTACGAGTGATAATTTTGTGGTACATGAACAACCAGATCCCTTTCTGAAAGAGTAAGTTTTTCTTTGTCTTTGCTCATATGAGCTACAGCTGTATTAGTAAATTAGACAGTTGCAGGAAAAGTTCCTGTGTACCAGAAATCAATTTTCTGTTGTAATGCCTTGGCACAGCTCTGGTGCTAGCACTCACGCTCTGCAGCAATTCCCAGGCACGCTTATGGTGGGCCAGTGACCATTCCCAAAAGGCGTTTTGGATGGAGTAACCTCGTTTTTCAGCTAGTAGTAAAGACATAAGATGTAATACTATGCTGAGTCTGGTGGGGAGTGAATGCTAATAAGAGACTCTTTTAGTTCTCCTGAATCAAGAATTTTATATAACCTGTGGGAATAGATTTACCACACAGTAACACTTTTACACAAGACAAATGCTAATATGAAAGTTTAAAAATGATTTATTCTTCCAAATCCAAAACTAAAGAAAGCACTGTCTGTAACTACAGACAGCTTCATGGAACAGCTTCATGGAAATAAAAGAGTAAAACATGATGACACAGTCTTGTGGCTGAAATGAATCCATGAGGAGGATCTTATAGTATATATCACTACCATTGAAAAGAATCAGTTTTGTGCTGTCTCCAGATTTACTTTTCTTCTTAGAATTGCATTTACATACAAGTCCCTGCCCTAGGATTTTTCTTCTTAATTGAATTGTTTTTAATACAGGTTTTCAAGAATTATTAGACACTTTACCAAACTTTAGAAATATTGATGGATTTTGGATGTTACTGGATGGGTCTAACTTTTGTTCAAAGAGCAAAAGGGTCACCTTAACAACTTTGCTGGTACTGATCTGTGAACGAATTGTTAACCTGCAGTAAAGAATGCTTTCACCTCCCAGACAAATTTTAATATATAGACTTTTGCATACCTAAATCCATAGTTCATCCAAACAAAACCTCTCATTTTATGCAAGTGAGGAACTGCCTCTTGCCATAGCGATAACAACTTATTTTGGAGTAACAGTGAACTTGGAAACGTCTTACCATTCTCCTCTTGGAAATGATACAATAGAAATTACTCTGTTAGGCCATTTCAAAAGTATGAAAGCTGGCTGCTTAAACTGGGAAAATACATCCATTGCTATACTGTTTTGCTGGAAGGATTAATATATTAAAATAGTAAAGTCAATTATATTTTAGAATGCAAAAAGTTTGCGACATAGTATGAAACTTTTTCTACTGTAATAATTTGTAAATTGTATCTAAGATTGAATTAGTTAGTAATCCCTAATTTCCCACGTCCATCCCTTGACTATTTTTTCAAGCCTTCTTAACACAGCCCACGTATATCCTTTACTTTACCCGCTTTCTGCTGAAGGCAGTCTTTCTTTATCAGTCTAATTCAGTCGGAGTTGTCAAAAGCCCTGGATTAATTTCTGTGCTCTAAAGTCCATAGCTTTCCTTACGATACCCAGTCTGTCCTAGGTATAGGAGAAATTTTGTCCAGAATTGCTGTGCTAAATCTTCAGTCTTCACAAAATCTTAATACTTCTTACTGATCTCTAACACATTAGACAACTGCAACTAAAAGGTCACTAGTGCGTTACTGTCTTTGTTCCACTGTGCAAAAGATATCCCTCCAAGATCTAGGTGATGGGACTGCATGTCCTCCTGCTGCTGACAATTGCCCTGTGTTATCATGACCAGTCACTGTCGTGGCTCTCGTGGTAGGTACTGCCCTCGTGGCCGAGACGGGGCTCCTTTTCTAAATCACGGCAGCTGGAGTACAGGGTCATAGCAGATTAGTGCAGGTTTTCTTCAAAACCCAACTAGTTCAACTGCAGTTGAACTTGAAGTTGACTCTTTATGTGACAGACATTAACTCTTAAGATCCCTGCTTCTCCTAGTCGCGTAAACCCTGTTTACCACAGGAATGCTTACAGTTCCTTGTTTGGAATTTGAGGGCTTATTAGTGACTAACACACTTCTGCTCTCGTTTTTAGATGCCTGGACTTGGCATCTCTCTTTGGCAGCATTATCCGTGGGTTTCTAAGACGTTGGCCTGACCCGCTTCTTTTGTAACTGCAATTGTTTCTTAGGCTCCCAAGTTCCTCAGAGTGGATTTCTTCTTTTCATCATGGTTTTAAGCAGTCCTTCCAGGTCCAGGTCTTTCCCTTTTTTCTCCCCTTTGTATTGGCAAGTATTTTAGTCTGCGTGCTTTCCATGGAAACTGACAGTGTGATAGGGAGGTGCCCTTTGATTTATCAGTAGTTGGGGTCGAGGGCTATCCTTCTATGTCAGTGTGGGGTTTTTTTTTAATAGAACTGGTCACCGTCTATGTTCATGGCTTGGAATTTCACAAGCATTTGAAAGTTTAGCCTGTGCCACCCACTTGTATCCAAGAGAGACATAAATCTGGGCTGAGAACGCTGAGTTCATTGAAGCAGGAAAATAGGAATCAAAGCCTTTGCTTCCTGGTGCCACGGAGTCAGCAATTTATAATTCAGGTACGGCAGTCTGAGCAGCTTTAAAGAAAAGAGGGGATGACAACCATCGTAGAGTATAGAAGCAATTTCTCCCGCAACCGAGAGCATCACTGGGACTCTGAAAGACAAAGGCAGATGCTGGCAAAAAAAGCTCCTACAAAGCTCATTTTCTGGTTCCCATGGTGTGTGTTTGATGATGAAAATGGCTATAAAATACTTATCACATCTTCCAAACTATGTTCCTGGATTTATGATTGTGTTTGGCACTGTGATTGTGAGATCCCACAGGTACACGAGAGCTTACCAGGTGTACAAATCCTAAAAGCATATTTTTGTTTACTTTTACAAACACATTCACATAATTAAATTAGCACTTCGATAAACAAACGTGCTTATGTTGTAAAGGATTTGAGGACCTACCCTTTTCACAAAGAACTTAATTTTAACTGATTCCTTATTAGTAACATCACATCGATAAGGTACTGGGTTTTGCCATCCTCAGGGTTAAATACAGGGTTTCTCTTTTGTCCACTAGTGGGCTCTATAAATCCTGAGCAAGTATGTTAAATCCCTGTAAATGGTATATCTATTTCTTTTCCTAATAAACTGTACAGAATAAGAGCTGACTGTGTCAATGGAATAGAGTTTATAAACAGAAATATTACAGTAATTTCTCATTCATCACAATTAAATCCAGATAGTGATCAGTAAAGCAAATAAGCCTTCATTGCATGAAGCAGTCCGAGTACCTATTTGTCAGATAACGCTTTTGAGCTGTCTCAGGATGTTTTGCCTTGCTCTGGATGGATTGAAAAACTTCCTACTTTTCATGTGCTTTAATGAAGCTTTTCAAGAAGCAAGTTTGGAAATCAGGTAGAGCAGTCTGCTTTACGTGGTTGTGTTGAGAACAGGTAGGATCCAGCCCTTTTAAGACAAACGTCTGCCACTGCAGTCAAACTTTTGGATAGTCTCTTTGTGCTGTAGCAGTGATTTTTTAAATGCAAAAATTTACATAATTTTTTCATGTTTTGGCTCTGTTTTTAAGTAAAGCAGTCTATGTAAGAAGGTGTGTGAAAGGGATGAATGCTGTTTCCATTCCTGAAGGTGTAACTTTGAATGTTACCATGCTGAGAGCATGTTCATGCATTTTTATTTTTCTTTAGTCCAGACTTTCAAGACTGTGATGAACCAATATTGTACCTGCCTCTGAAAACGTAGATATGGATCCCTGAGACCGCAGATGCCTCCAACCTAACAAGAGAAAATAGTAGTTCATAATATGGGAAGGAATATAAAAGAAAAAAATAATTACATAGGTATCTGCCAGATATCTTGATAATTATTTGTCCTTGTTACATTAAGCATAAAACATCAATGCAGCAAAGACAAATAATTATCAAGATACCTGACAGTCATATAATGGTTGAAAGATGGATTAGACTTAGAACTAAACATCTTCTAGTGCTTTTGTGTAGAAACAGCATTTAGTATAACTCATTTCAGAGCCTGACCTTGGGTTTCCTGCATACACCTCTGATAAAGCTTTTTAAGGACAATACTGACGTCAGGCGTTCCTCATTGTCTGCAGTGGTGTTTGGTGTAGGTGAAGCAGTACAAGGGGAGACAGAGGGTTCCTATCAGTGCAGAAAGGGAACTGTAATCTGCTTTTTGTGTTGGAAGAGAAGATGCACCCTCACTTCCACGTTAGCACTGAGCATCACAAACAGGCTTTGCAGCTTCTTGTGTACCCTGCACCGAAAGGACACATCCGTACTACTCACCGCAGCTTTTCTGGTTTGTTTTGTATATATGCACGGATATTTTGTCAGTAGTGCCTGCTTCTTCTCTAGACCATGTTCTTAAATGCAACCTGCATTGTTTTATAATTCTTATTGTGCTTCTATTGAAAGCACAATCTATATATATGTATATAATATCAATAGGCTATAATAGAGGGTATTATCTATACTATATATATAGTTTTAACATGATACAAACATACAAAAATAGTGTTATATATGTAAAATACGCTTTGCAAAGTCATAAAAAGGTATGCCATTCGTCAACTTTGTATGTTGTTCCTTTCAGGCTCCTTTTTCCATCAAGGGTGGTTACGTGGTTGCACAGTAGTTTTTCTTTTGCTTGACTGATTCCTACAGGATGCTTCCCAACAGGCTCATTTCCCAAGCGGTGCCCAGTGCTGAGGAGGGGCTGTTCAGTGTTTAGGAATTACTGCCCCAAACAGGAAGCGTTTCATGCTTTCTATTCACAGTTACTTGAGGAGGGAAAGGACATGGGGCCCAGGGCAAGAGCTACTTTGACCTAGGGAAATAAAGCTGACATGGCTTTTGGTTATACCAGTTCATTGTATTCGCTATGGAAAGCAGGCGGCAGTTAAGTACGTGGGATATTCAGCTGGAATAGACTGACTCCTCAATGACAGAATGGTAAATTATGCACTTTCACTAACAATAAAGAATTCCTAATAATTAAATGCAAAATCAAATAGATAATTGACAATGTCTCATTCTAAAAAAATAAAATAAAATGCATGTCCACAGTGGAAAACACTGCTTAAGGTGAGAATGAAAAGCCACTATATTTCACAATATCTGAGTTACAGCAATGCTACATTATTTATGAGACAGCTTCTCTAAAGACTTGTTGAACTGCTTTAGCCATGAGTTTTCAGCCATGATGAGCCAGGCAAAGATAAATGCACAAAACTGTGCTATTCCCCAGATCCTTTAACATTTATTCTGTTCAAATTATGTAAAACAGAAAGGTTGTTTTACAGATGAGATTGCTGACTATTGAAAATGCATCTCCTCAATTGCTGTATAAACCAAGGAATTACGCGAATCAGATTTCTAGCCACATCTTCAAGAAGGTGTCAAAGCTTGCTGCCTTTCTGCTGAATTACAGAAAGCTGTTACTTTTAGATAACTTCCTGTAATTTACCAGCAGGATCTGCTCAGCGACTGCTGCAGTCAATGTTCTTTTCCTTTGCCTTTCTTTGTGGACAATGAAGCTTCTCTCTTTCATGAGAAATGTTGTAGTCTGACATCAACATGCAGTGATCGAGTTCTGAGTGCTAAAATTGAAATCTCTCTTTCTTTCTTGTCTCTTTTTTTTTTTTTTTTGTGAGAAGATGGGAAATTCTTACGCTGGTCAGCTCAAGACAACACGGTTTGAAGAAGTGTTGCATAATTCTATTGAGGCCTCTCTCCGCTCAAACAACTTAGTTCCCAGACCAATCTTTTCTCAGTTGTATTTGGAAGCTGAACAGCAACTGTCGTCACTGGAAGGTAGGAAATAGTGGAATTTATATTTCTGCTCAAAGACAATTTCGCTGTTTGCTCTCCCAAGGCTCAGCACACACATTTCAAATGAGAATACAGATAAAGAAAAGTATTTAAAGTTTTTCTTTGGATTTTTTAATGATCTACAAATATATATATGTATTAGAATGGGATTAAAAATACAAACTGTGTTCTATTTTATTTTGACAAAATGAAGCCACTTGCTTGCTCAGATTTATCAATCTACGTAAATTGAAATACTAGGAATCGTTCCATTAAATGTGTGGAGGAATCTTTGGAGGTTTGGAACATAAATCTGTTATCCTATAATTTATCATACACTGCTGAAAGTTATACAGTAAGTGATGGTAAACACATGATAAATTCAGAAAGGTTATATGCTGAGACTGATTTTCATTGTGAATAAATACACCAGAAATATTTTTAGCTTTTAAGAAGGTTTTTAATTACTTTGGGCATAATATTTTTAGTTATGCTGTGGTTGCAAAGGTAAAAATTTAAGATGTGTTCTGTCGTAAACCCTGCACAAGTTGGTATGTAACACATGAGATTTCTCACTGGATTTTTGTTTGTGTTTAGAGAAGCCTGCTTTCTGAGTTTCATTTGCTCAGGTTTTTTTTTCTTGGAAGTAATATAGTTTAAATGAACTGCATAGATCTGATAAACAAACTCATGATACAATTTGGTGTTTTGGTGTGCTGTTATGTGTAGTAAGTAGTCTTGTGGTTTTCAGTGAGTTTACTGGTGTGTGCAGAACACCATCATGTTGGTGCAAAGTTATGTTTAATGATTTCATTAGTTAGCCATTTCTGTCACCAGGGCGGTGTGTCATTTCTTTTGACCAGGTGTACTTCCCATGTCATAGTTCGCTAAAGATGGCTTAGATATATATGTAATGAAAAATGCATTATGGTTTAACAATCCACAGTAACAGGAAAAAAAAATCAGCCCAAGAAGTAGCATAAAATAAAAGTATTTTGCACAGATTAAACTCTTTACTGTTACCTCATGGTAACAGCTGAGAAAATTTTTCTTGAAAAAGTAAATCTGCTCAGAGCCCACACATTGTGAGGTTGTTTTTTTTTTTCTTTTTTCTAATATAAATGACTATACATTCGTTGTTTGAATATATATGCTGGTTATTTCCTGCACAATGCAATCCTTATCGAACTCTTCTATGAGGATTTCATATACTTTTCCATGGCAATCAACTGTGATGTCATAAAACGGATTATGACATCAGTTGGGAAAGATGCTACAGGAGCAGCTGCATTGTTCAGGAACAAAAGTGCGATTTCCCTCTTCTGTAACTTCATTCTTTCAAGGCTTTCAAAGAACTTCCCAAACCTTGAGGGGCTGATTCTGTTTTCTTTGCAGTTAATGGAAACAGAATTGAACTGTAATTAAAAGAAGTCTTACAACAGCCTAGCAGAGAACATGCCTTTCATGAGAGTTTCAGACAAGGGGAACTCTGTGGGGACCTGCAATAGAGTTTTTCCTCAGTTATTCCTCAGGTGGGAGAGGTCTGCAAGCTGATGTCATGTACTCCAGCCTCATGATAAATCGAAATTTCCACTTCTAGCTGCGTGAATCCCTGTGCTCTGAGGGCCAGGAGACATCTGAAGCAGAGAGCCGTCCTTGGGGTCTTGTATAAGCCCCTGTCCTCCCCACTCGTTGTTATCTTTCCTTGGCCCTGGCATTCTGGGATGGTGATACACTCGGACTACCCTTGGCCTTAGCTGCCTGTTGGTCCGCAACACAGCAAGTGTTTTCCTCTGGTGAAGCAGACATCATATAAATAATTTAGACAAGGTAGTGCAGTGGGTCAGTGCAACCCAAGTGTTTTGATTTTCTATTTCGTGGACTGATAACATGTTGTAGGTGTTTGAAGTGGCATTTGGCAACAAACCCAGCCACCAGTAAATAAGGCTGATATTATGGATTTTTGTCTCTGATGATGTTACAATATCAAAATCGCTAGAGAGCCTGACAATTGAGTATATAGTCAGCTTAAGAAAGAAACAACTGGAAATGTTTTTTTAAGCTTTATCAGTCACCTGTTGTAACTTGTCATTATTTTTAGGTTTGTGGTTTTTGTTTAAAAAACATTTTTCTGTCACTTTTGATACATAAATGACCATCTAAACCAGAAAAAAGTGTCTAGCCACTGAGACTAGCCTAATGTCACCACATACGTGTCATTGTAATTTATGCCTAAAAATAATTTATTTGTGCAAAAGAGACTGTAGTGTTCCTGGAGACAACTTAAATGAACATGTTGGTCCCTTCTAGCCTAGATATTACATATTTTGCAATGAACTTGCAAACACATATTTTCAAGTGAGTATGGTTTTCCAGTCTAGACATTCTAGATTTGAAAAAACCCTACATATCATAATCATATGCCTTTATATGCATTTATACAATTACATTTGCTGATAAAATTATTTGTAGCTATGTAAATTGGAAGTACCACGTTCACCTAAGTAGGTTTAGATACAACGTTAGATCTCCTTGGCTCCAATAATAGTATGTTTTTTCATTCTGTGTTTTTTTTTTCTTCTTTTTTATTGATGTGTTTGTTTCTTCTCTTCTCCAGACTTGGCAAATTCATGTAGTGCTTAAAATAGTCCAAAACCATTATCATTAGATAAAAAACCTCTTGATTGACTTTTTGTTTTATCAAAAAGCCTGCAGTTTGCTGTGCTGTCACTGGTCGTACATTTCTAAGGTTCTCTAAAGTCTTCTTAATATTCTTAGCCTTTGTAATTGCAAAACATATCTGTAAATGTCAATAAATGGTTTGGATGTTCAGGAACTTTCTAGGAATGTGCACTAAAAACTCTACAATCGAAGGCAGGATTATCTGGCTCTAACAGGTTTAGATTTCTTGCATACCTCTGTTTGCCTAGTTGTTTCCTTATAAATTCCAAATTAAACCTGTGGACTGGATTGCAAGGTATTAGAAGTCAGTATGTGCAAATCAGTGAGGCTCTAATTGAATTCTTCACTGCTGAAATCAAAATCCCATTTGAATCACAATCACGCTGACAGTTTTGATTCTCTGATCACATCTTATTTCTTAAATACAAAATACATTTCTTCCATTTTTCTCTCATGCCTTTAGATGCATTCAGGTGCCGCCTTTTGGGCCTGTGTATTATGTTTGTGCCAAAGAGGTGCGAAGCTGATTTCAAAAGTTAATGACAAGCATTATTTTTCTGTTAACATCCAAGTCCTATACCACCAATATCGCTGGTACTTTAGTGGGAAAAGGATGGGAGGTGGTGTGGCAAAGCAATGCCCAGCAGCAGTGTGGCAATTGGCTCCACTGCAGTGAGGGTGTTCATTGGGAGTTGCTGTGTTCAGCTCTCATAGCACCACCACGTTCTGACGTGAACTCTGCAGCAAACCCGTGTCTGTGGTTAACTGGTTCCTTCCTTGATCTGCATTTTAGGGAGGCTGGCTGTTCATGGATACAGTATATTTTGTGGCTGTTGATTTAAGCCCTGATGCTGCAATCAGTTTGTGGATAGTATCAGCCCTATGAGTAGTCCCACTGAGAAAAAATTATATATATATTTAAATATTCACAGAACTTAACTTATATTTAAATTACATCTTAAGTAGAGAAGAATTTTCCACGTGAAATGTCTTAATCACAACTGTATGGTCTAAGAAATTCTTTGTGAGAGCTGAAAAGAATTCCGTTTAGGCAAACAATGGTGTTTATGGTATCTATGAATAAATTTAAATTCAATAAAATATGGACAAAATCTTCACAGTATGTCTGTTGGTTTAATGGTGCTATATCAAGTTATGTCAGCTGGCTGCCTACTTCTGTAACATACAACAGAAAAACTGTGGTTGTGAGTCCACTTTTGCCATTGTCTTGTCTCTGGTTTTGAGTGCCTGACTGTGTGTTCTTCTGGGATTGTTTAAGAGAAGAAGATGAGGAACAGACACATGCAAACATAGAATTCTTTGAAAGGGCCCTAATTTAAAAGTAAAATAGAAGCAGAAACTGTAGATCTTTTTTAAAACAAGCAGCAGAATCCCTAATGATGCCCTTTACAGGTGACAGTGGTTCATTCTTGTGTATTATAGGTATCTATTTGCTCTTGTACTCTTAATTTTTGACCTGAAAGCACTGTAGCACTCCTATTTCTTACTCTCCACTTCCATTTCTTGTCTCTGTCTTTGTTTTTGATGTGAAGTTACCTGTTATGACTGAACAAACTTAACAGTTTACCACTGCCCAAATAGGAAAATCGCCCCAGCTCCTCCTAGCCACATATTCCCATTTTCTCCCTTTTCATCAATCTCGGCATTTTTTGAATCTTCCACTGAGCTAATTTAATACATAAACCCGGTAAAAGAAACCCGGTCACTTTTGTTTGCTTAGTTTTCTGCTGGGTTAGCAAAGCTGGGATGTCTCAGCACAGGCTCCGGTGTCAGAGCTGGCACAAAGTGGAAGGAGGAACTTTGTGGCTGGGAGTGTGGGAAAAGAGAGGAGAGCCAGACTCACCCCTTTTTCATTGCATTTGGATGTTAGTCAAGGTTAAGTCGTAACACATAACTTATCCCTGACTTAAACAGCAAAGATGGAGAGCTTCACTTTTCCCTTTGTTCACTTTCAGCATATTTGTCTGTAGACTACAACCTTGAAACAGTCATGTTTAACGTTCTGTCCATGTCTGTGTGCACCACGGCTGAAGCTTGATGTTTAGATACTTAAAAGTAAATGTACTCTTCAAATCCTCTTTTAGATTGGGGTGTATGTCTTAATAACCTTTAGACACAAATCTTCAAACTCCAGATTTACTTTCTTCAGCTTCCTTCCTAATTCTCATTTATTCTGTAGTTTTTGTTTAGCTGATTCTGCAATCATTTCTCAATAAAATAAAAAGCTATTCTGAGGAGGGTCATAGGGAAAAAAAATCCTGTGGGATTCTGAGTGCCTTATCCAAAGTCAGTCAAAGCAAAGAGAGTATGTTCTGTTGACACTGAGCTTTGGAGGATGACTGCAGTGTGCTTCATTGTTTCTCTGCTTCAAGACTAAAAGCTGGATCAACAGAACAATATAGAAGCCTAACTGGTATTTTACTTTGACAAGTAGAGAAGCAATCTTGAATTGAAAGGCTGAAACATACACCGATAATATGCAGGTGAATTCTCTTAACAAGCAAGTTAGCAGGTAAAATTACTGATAAAGGTAGCCAGTGCACCAGAGAAATGGTTTACAGCAGAGAATCTGAAGAAGAAACACCTAAAGCCCTTCAAAAAATGAAGCCTACATCATGTATTCTTCTCCCCAGCATTCAGTATTGCCTCCTAGACTGGCACAGTCCATGCAGTGGCTGCTGTGAATCGTCTTCCAAGACATCTGCCTTTCCTTGACGTTGTACAGGGAGCAGCAGTGCGTTACTCACGGCTCCGGATTCTGGTAGGAGACAGAAGGCCTGAGAATTAGGTGTTCTTATCGTGGCACCATCTGTGGCGAACCTAGTTTCAAGCAGGAACCGTTTCTTCAGTTTCCTGTACAACATCAAGGACATGGTCAATACCTAATTTATGAAATCTGTACTTGGACTGTTGCCAGGATATTCTAAAGTGCTAAGGAGTAGTGACTTTGGGTTTATATTGGCTGTTAATATTATAAACAAAGAATACAGTTACACTGTTGTGATCAGGAATTAGGCCTCTACAAATCATGAAGTTACCTTAACAATAGCGAGATTTAAAAAAATAATAAATCGAGGCTTCTTTTTATTTGTCCTTTAGTTTTTTTTTTTTACTTTCTCAGGTGCAGTTGGGTCATGCTTTTGAATTTTTTTTGCACAGGTGTTAAAAGCTTTATTTTTTTGATGAAAGACGTTCTATTGTAAGCATGAGTGGAAGTTGGAGCTTTAAGGAAACAACAAATATCTTAAGAGTTGGCAACAGTAAAGTCATTGTCAAAAGGAGAGAATCCAATTTGCCGTAATACTTTCTGTAACTGGGTCACCCTGTTCATTCATTGGTTTGTTGCCAGTGTTTTCTGTTGTCTAAGTCATTTATGCTAATTTGTAGCAGGCAGCAGAGCAGATAATGAGGAAGAAGAAGAAGAGGAGGAGGAAGAAGGCTCAGAATCGAGTAGTCCTCCTGTTTCTTACCAGATGAAGCCTCCCCCAGAAGGATGTTGCACTACTGATGGTAAGAAATGCACTAAACGTGCTGTCAGAAAGCATTTGCCCTACGGAAAAGGGTAGGATTGGGGCCATTTTCCCTATAATTCATCAGAATGGGGTAATCTATACAATATAGAAATCCTAAAAACGTCTGTGTTCATGCCAGTTAAAGCTGGATTGCTCTTGGTTGCTCTTATATTTGACAGGGTCTTTGCCCAGTGTGTCCAATAAGCATTTGCGTTGGAACGCCTGGCATGAGAACTTCTGTTCTCTGAAGCAACATGACCTTTCAAACGTTGATTTTGCAGGCATGGCATTCGCTAAAATGAATGTAGTAATTCTTACAGCTTTATCATCACTCTTTTCTATTTAAAATGTACCCCTTTCAATTTGCTGTAAAAAATACTTGAAAAGCCAGGAAAAGCCAGTGAAATTCACCAGATACTGAGAACTATTATCTCCATTTTTGAATATCTGACCTAAGTTATGACGCTTTTAGTAAATAGTCCCATAAATATGCAGGTTGCAAAACATTATCAAGGAAAACTTTACTGTACCTTTTCAGTTTTTCAGATAATTCAGAAAATTATCTCTTAGTTTGCCCTTGACCTCAGAAGGTACAACTTTGTTTTTCATTAAAAATGTAGGAAGTCCTTTAATAAAAACAATTGTGAGTATTAAACAAAAAAATCTTGTCAACTTAAAAATACGTTGAATTGGTTTTTTTCTAGGTTTCTGCCAGGCTGGTAAAGATTTGAGACTGGTTTCAATTTCCAATGAACATATTGAGGTACCATCAGGATTTTTACTTGTTGGTGCAAAGTCACCAAATTTACCTGATCACCTTTTAGTGTGTGCTGTGGATAAAAGATTCCTGCCGGATGACAATGGGCACAATGCCCTGTTGGGTAAGTGTCTGTGCTTCCAGTAAGTGGATGCTTCTGTGGGCTACAACTAATAGTTAATCTTTTTTGCCAAATGAGTTCAGCAGATCTTATTTCCGTTCCACGTCTACAGTAACGCTCGCTGGCGATGCGCAACAAGATAACAACTCAGAGCTGGCTGTGTTTGCTTTGGAAAGATGCAGAACGAGCCAGTTCATTAGAAATGCTTCATCACCTTCTATCCGTTAGTCCAAGGCTAAAGTCATCGTCTGATGAGTTTATGTCCCAGTTACTGGAACTGCACATCTGGTAACTGGACTAGTTGAACTGCTGCCTGTCCCTGTTTTAACTTTCCAAATACTAACACGGACAGCCTGTAGGTTTGTCAAGTGGAACTTTCAGGCTACTATATACATGTAAACAGTTTGATGGTAGTTTGGACTACAAAAATTTATGAGTTTTTTGATCTATCTCTTTAAGATGGGGATAATATTCTCCCCTGCGTTTGAACAATAGCATGGGTTCTGGACCCTACCCTATGACTTTTTGCTATTGTCACAATATAAATAAATATGAATGATAAGTTGAAACTTTTTCCTATATGTGTAATCAGATAATACTGTGTGTTTGAATATTACTGTTTGTAGGGTACTCTAATTTCCTGCTTTTCATGTCTTCAGAGGTCTGACTTCTGACATAAAACTAGGTCCTTCTATCTATTTTATCATAGCCTTTCTGATGGCCATTAGCCTCATTCAGATAATCTCAAATAGGGATGATCTGCAATCATGTGAATGAATGAACTGAATATTAATGTTATTAAAATGGCATACTTTTTATATTGGACAAATATAATAGGATGGAGAACTCTTTTTTCAACCAACCACTCTCAGGTTCTTATATATTATTTTCTTTTTTAACCCAAACATGCTGCATCATATATCTGTGTACTAGTCTGCGCTTTAAATAACAAAAGGGAAACATTTGTCATGTCTTTTAACTGTTTTCTTTCACAAATACTGAGGGATATGACGTGAACTCAGTCGTTATCTCAGCTTGAGCAACTCTTCAAGGCATTTGGGTTGACAGCGTAGTGTGAAGGTGCATAATGTAATTCTATGTACAGTAATTTCTTTCCTCATGTGATCTTGCAGAGTTGGATTGGTCACAGTACATTTGACCAGTGATTGTAAAAGAATTAAGAGGGTTGTAAATAACCAACGTGTTGTCATTTTAAAGATAAAGACAGGAATGTTGTACCACTCAAGTCATTCAGTGCTAGCACTATTAACAGCTTAAGCTCCTTAGGCTGTTAGCAGAGAGGAAGTAGTGTATTTGTTAATTGCATGCTAAACAAGAACAGAAAAAGGCAATGGGAACATAACCGGGAGGTTTTTATGCTACTTGCATCCTCAGCTTGCTTATTTAATACATTTCAGTTTCCTGAAACCATTTAAATGCTTATTTTTGGCTGTTGTTACACACTTAAACACCCGTGAATCACATTGTTTTGCAAATAATTTTAATAATATTGTCAGATGACTTTTATGTATTCTATAACAAGCTTAAATATGCAAAAACTTACATACTTTAAGATCCAAAGTCTTCATGTGAAAGCTGGAAATAAAATAATGTTCCTGGTCCCTAATGTAATGAAAAAACATGATATATCTTATTGTCATGAAGACAGCATACTATTTGTACAATACTGTAGATAGAAATAATTGTTTGATTCCAGTTTTCATACACTGGTGCAAATCGAATCGGGATAAATAAAATCAGAAGCAGACATGAATACTCTCATGGTTTCAGACACAGTGAGATAAAAGACAGACCCTTCATGCTTTAAATTCTCTGTCTAATAGTATAACACAGTGACCTCTGTATTGTGACAGTTTTAAGTTGAAAACATTTCACATGAAGAAAGGAAGCTCTTTTTGTTGTCTTGCTTTTAAAGACAGGATAGAAGGCTGATTTTTGGTATTCTGAGTTTTGGCTGTTCTTCAAATATGTCGGCCTTTTTGAAACATGGCAAGTGGTCCCTTCAAGCCTTTCTAAGTTTAGAGGGAAATTGTATTAGATACATTTTGTATCGAAATGAGCTGTCATCATGAGTCAGAGTATATCCCACACTTTTGATATGGCTTATTGGTGATACAGGCACATCATTTGAAACCCTTCAACCCCATTGTTTTTTCTTAATTTCATACTTTGTCTCTTCAGATACTGTGTTTTTGTAAGGCAGCTGTTGCTCAGTGCTGTAGATTTTCTCCAAAATAACTTATGTGAAGGGAAAAAACACTAATGAATTACCCAATAGTTTCCTAATTTCTTATGGTCCACCTGCATGTATTTGTGAAGATGCCTGTGGAGTGTACAAAAATTTCAGAAGAAAACAGGAAATGTCTCAGTATTTTCCAGGCCAGCTTTTGACTTATGGTCTTGTTCCCATTAGGGGCTGTGGATGTGCCTCTGGGGCATGTGTCAATTTATTAATTATGCTAAGTTGTCCCACCATCAAGGCATATGCGCTTGTGATTTGAAAGACATTTCTGTTGGAGGTTGTTTTGTTTCTTTTTTTTTTTACAATCGATGTATTATTCCATAGAAAAATTACCATTTTCTGGAAAAGATTATATTTTTGGCAAGAAAAAGTTCTCTGTGTCCGAGTATGTACCTCGTATGCTTCTGTTATTCAAGTTAGATCACAGGTTTAACTACTCTGCAAAACAGATTCAGATTTTTGCCTTCATGTTTCTTGTTTTTTTGCAACCTGAAGGAATGTTTAGATGGAGGAAGCACTTCTGTGGTAGTGCGATATTTATTGTTTCCTAGTAAAAGCAGCTAACGTACCATTGTCTTTTGGGGTTTTTTCCTCAGTTCTCACACTTAAGGGGAGTCTCTCATGATAAACAAAGCAACTATTCACCCATCATTTTCCTTTCCAAAAGACCAAACAGCTGCCCACTTTCCTAGCAGGGAATAAGAAATCTTTTTGTTTTTTGGGGTTTTTTTTGGTGTGTTCCTGAGGTCAGAATGTCAGAGGAGAAGATTAGTTTAGTTTCTTTGATTTGTAAGCTGCATGTAAGATGAAAACATTGTAGTATAGAATACTGTTGCTGCTTCTGTTAAAATGTACAATGTTCTGTACATTTTGGGCTTTTGTAATAGTGGTGAATTTCTGTACAATGGAGCTCTCCACCTTGAACATATTGATTTTGTTTATTTTTTAAATTTAGGACTTCAGTCTTCAAATGGAGTGGTGCTAAGTAGGAGGGGAAAATGTGGAGCATTGTCATTGTCTGTGTGCTTTTTCTTGTGAGTAGGACTGAAAGAAGAAATACCTTTGCTGAAAAGTTGAAAATGTAATCATTCTTTGTCTTAAGCAAGATGCCAACTTTCCACAAAAATATTAATATTAATTAAAAACCTGTTTTTCATTTAAAAGAGAAACAGGAAGGAAATTTTCTGCCAATTTATGAAAGATTAGATTATGAAATATTAGATGGATATCCTTCCGTCCTGAAGTCCTCTCTTTATCCCTAGCACAAGCTCACTGTTGATCCAAAGGAACGATTTCCCCAATGAGAAGGTAGGTCAGGTTTCGTGCCCTATTAGTCCAAGGTCCTTCTTCTGACCACAAGGTCCCTACTGTGAAAGAGCTTTTTAAATTATGAGCAATTGATCATTGAGGTGCGAGCAAATTCGAGCAAATGCATATGACAAAATTCCAGATACAATCAAATACCTTCTGATTAAACAATCTTCAGAAGGTAACAGCCTTAAGTCGCTACTGAACTGAGTTGAATATGAACTGGTGACCTAAAGGTGAAAGGCTTTTAGCCCCTAAGCTCCAGGCATTGATTTCTAATTCTCTTGTGAAATCAATCCTGTGACACAGATATATTGAGTCACCTTATGGCTGCCCCAGCTCCCCTGACCTTTGTCCTCTCTATAATGTATGGAAGAATATTTAATGCAGCTTGTTTATGAAACAAGCCATCCCCTCTATCAGCTGCTGCCTCAGGCCGTGGCACATGAGCAGGGCATGCAGAGAAAGGAGGATGGTGAAATGTTTGGGTTCTCCATGTTCCTCAGCCTGCTACATAAAGTGCTCTAGGCAACGTTGGCGGGGCCCTGCAATGCGTAATGGTGGAAATGCATTTTATTGCATTGGAATTATAAGAGCATGCTGTGTTCCGTCTGTGATGTCAGTGCTGAGCCGTATTAAGGAAGCAATGGCTGTCATCAAAGAGAGTGTCAGTCGGAATGAATGGGCTGAAAAACGGTGTTGGCGGGAGCTTGCGAGAAAGGGCTCAGTGTGACTCAGAGGAGCTGGGGAAGCCTGAGGTGAAAGATGATAGTTTGACTGGGAAGCAAAATTAAAAAATTAACTTCTAGAATGTTCTTCAAGGACTTTTCACAAGTGAACAATTTAGATCTGTTTAATCCTTACTAGGCCTCACCTGTATGCTGTACGTGGTGTAAACTAATTTTCTGGTAGACCTCACAGAGTTAAAAATAGGTGATTAGGGCAAAACGTTATTTCAAGTAGAAGTTATTGCTAAATCTGGCTTAGGCAGATGATGATTTACAAAAGTTACCAATAATGACTGATCTAAAGTCCACATGAAAAGATTTTATGTCCACTGTCCAACTTCTGTTGAGCAAATATTTCTACCTGTGGCTTTGGCAAGTTGCTGATCACTCTCACAAAAATGATAAAACCAAAAAAGTGCATGGGTACTTCTGTTTTACTTTTGGAAATGGTGCCCTCATACTTGTATGTGAAAACACATAAGGGCGTTTAAGTGGCAACGAGGCAAAAATTGCAATGCTGCTGGTCATGCTTAGTGTGCTGCCAAACATATAGGAAGTTTTCATTTACTAACAGAAGCATTTTTCATGATTTCTTAATCTGCATAAAACACATGCAAACTCTACAGCTTTTGCCACATCCGTTCTAATTTTGTTTCCTTTTGTTGTTGCTTTTATTGCAGCTACTGAAGGCTCTGTGATGTTAGACAGATGCTTTTGTGCTGACTGATATAACACAGAGGATTCTGCAGAGTCATGACTTGTCCTGATTTTATGAGTCATAATGACCTTTATCATCCCACCGACCAGGACCAGAGAGATAATAGGCAGCTTTCAATAGTTGCTAGCCACTTGTTCCCATGGGTACCAGACCAATTTCCACATGAACTTAGGTTTTTAATAAATTCTTCTGAGCCATTTGAAAACTAACGAAAGCTCTGGGGCTGTAAACCAAGCAACAGGTGTTTACAAAGCATTATATTTCAGTGCTTGTATTTTACAGAAGGAAAAAAGTATTGGCCGTTAATTTGAAAACTTAATTTGTTTGAAATATGTGATTGGAACAGTCATTTTCATGAATGGTTCTTAAACTACCATATTATTGATCCTTTACTCCAGTGGTTTATTTCCAATGTTATTGTCCATATGTTACGTGAAATATATTTCCTTTATTTTTGCCATCTTCCAGCTCTCTGAACACACCCTTTCCATTTCAATTCCTGTGATGACACATAAAAAGGTTCAGTAGATATGATCAAAATAAAAGAAGACTTCATGCTTCAGGTCATATGTAGCGACCAGAGAGAAAATTTCCATGGGGAAGATTGTCTTCTAATTGCACACTATAGGATTTCTTTGTAGATAATAAGTATTTTCAGACAGTCGCACTGGTCTTCGTCATCACAAGATGAAAATTTCTTAGGAAGTACTTTGGAAAATGGACAAAAAAAGTTGTTTAAGAATGAAAGGTAAATAGCCAGCTGTGCAAGGAATGCCCTTTATTTACGGTGGTAATGACATCACCACCACGAGCCCCTCTTTGAGGCTCAAACTGTGTATCTCAGGGTGAGAGAAAATGGCAGTATCCTTGGAAATGCCCCATCAAGCCTGAGTACAATAAGTGTCTTTACGTGCAAGGACTATACCTCCGTGGCATCTATAAAGTTGCAGACGCTTTGTTTCTGTAATCTTAAATGGTTTAAACTGCTGTGAAGTGCTAACACGCTCCAGCCATACTTTGAGAAAGCTCCTTTAAATTAATAGCCCAGGAAGGCTTTAGTATTTTTTCCTCTCTAAAAAAGCATGTGTAGGAGGAACCTGGTACTTAAATATATGTAGATCTAATTAAATATAATAGATGAAATATACTTAATTTCTTGAGACTTAATTGACTGTTTAATTTCAATGAAAGCTGAAACAGAAGTGAAGCGCGTACTTTCTGTGATGTTGAATAGGGCTGGGGTTAAGCATGTGATTCAGTACTCTTCAGTCAGAAACTTCTTGGTTTAATGTTTCACAGGTAGGTAATAAATAGGAACTGTGGTCTTTTTCTGGTGAGAGAAAATAAAAAATATGGCCTATTTTAATTGTTCTGCAAACATGGGGCTCTCTTTTTGCAATCTGGTGGCCAAAGTCCAATGCAGTGGACTTGATGTAGTAATGTTTTGGAGGAAAATTCTGATGAAAAGTTTACTCTGATAAATAAATAAATAAATACAGCTTTTCTCCAGGAAAGAGTTGTGTTTGGATGTTATTAATAGTTACCTGCTTATCTCATTGGATCATGTGTATTGTTTATTTTATCAGGCTTCTCTGGCAATTGTGTTGGCTGTGGCAAGAAAGGTTTCTGCTACTTTACAGAATTCTCAAATCACATTAATCTTAAACTGACCACTCAGCCCAAGAAACAGAAACACTTAAAGTATTATCTGGTCAGGAATGCACAGGGAGCTTTGACCAAAGGATCTGTAATCTGCTGGAAAGGGGCAGGTAAGATAATGAAGCTGTCTTCCTCAAGCTCTGGTTTTCATCATCCAAGCTTAGCTATCACAGGGACTGGTGTCTGTGTAAAACCTAAGACAGATCAGTTGAAAGAAAGACTCTTTAAAGCTAGGTGATTACTAGAGTAGCTGTAAAAAGCAATTAACTGACCCAATCTGAGTATGGCATGTCTGAAGACATCAGTTCCTCCCTTCCAAGTGCCGAAGCCTCTGAGTAATTCCCGTGTGAAATTATCAAATGAAATATGCAGAGAAAAAGCAAATGCCGCTGTTGTCAGGGGATAAGAAGTTTCTTTTCTGTTAAGAGTTCAGAGGCCGGCAGTCTTCATCCAGCACCTGCTCAAGCACATTGTTCCAACTGCCGGAAAGTTCGGGGCTCTCGGGAAGCACCTCCAGTGAGCCGCTCCCAGCAGCAAACCCAAGTGCTCCAGCCGGGACTCAGCAAACAGGTACCGCTCGGAAGGAGAACGCGTGGGGTTTCCACCTACTCGTACTCTTCTCTGCATGCCTATTTCTGTCTACTTGTGTGAATGGAAAGACAAACAAAGAAGCACGCTACCACATTAAAAAAAAAAGTTGAATATATTTAGAGATATATTACAAATACAGCAAGCAGACATACTTTGAAGGCTTCTCGCTGTCCAGTTTTTGCCCTCAGGGTTATGTATAAAAGGTTAGCAAATAATAAAATAGGTGTTCTGCAGCTTGCTCATAGCCAAGGCAAACCAAAACTTTTGCAAAGCCATTATTGTTGAAGTTGCTGAGAAGAGGTGTTGCCTTCCTCCAGCTGTTGCTTGTCTGGTCACGGATGACAAATGTTACAGGAACCAGTGTCATTTCAGCTTTTTCTTCTGATCCAGTCTATTTCATGTTATAACCAGAACCTTCTCTACTGCAGGCATTATATGGTCACCAGCCTAAAACCTTCTGAATTTTTTCTTCTGCTGAGAAAAGTGGCTTTAATATTAAAAAACAAACTAATGATCAGTATCTGTAACTTTTTTTGTACTAAAAATTCTTTATG
Organism: Charadrius vociferus; assembly: GCF_000708025.1. NCBI lineage: Eukaryota > Metazoa > Chordata > Aves > Charadriiformes > Charadriidae > Charadrius > Charadrius vociferus. Next base: position 1,101,465 of record NW_009649458.1, on the reverse strand, counting down.
AAACATTTACTTTTCCATTAGCATGACATAAACAAAAGGTGATGGATCATAGAGGCTAGAGTGATCTCTCTGAGCTTCTTCATAGTGAAAACAGCTCTTTAGTGTGTTGAGACTTTTAGAGAGATTCACACAGGAGAACTGAGGGACATCTGTTGGTGGTTATATTCTCTCTGTGAGATAGAAGCAAGCTCCAACAGAGTAGATTTAGACTGAATATTAGGAAAGAAATTTTCACAGAAAGAGCAGTTGGACATTGGAATAGGCTGCCCAGGGAGGTGGTTGAGTCACCATCCCTGGATGTGTTTAAGAGACGTTTAGATGTGGTGTTGGGGGATATGGTGTAGGGGAGAACTTTGTAGAGTAGGGTAGATGGTGGGACTCGATGATCCCAAGGGTCTCTTCCAACCTAGACAATTCTATGATTCTATGAAATAGCTGTGATCTGGAACACTGGTACCCCTCCAGAACAATTCATTAATCTCTTTAGAATAGCAGATTGACTTTTTTTTTTTTTAATCAGATGTTACATATATTTAAAAGCTACTTTAATTACAAGCATATTATGCTTGAGAAAACCTCTCTTTTAAATGCAGAATAGTTAAAAAGAATCTTGGAAAGAGGGTGTCAAAATGGAATGGAGGCTTAGGAGGTTTTCAGTAAATTTTAAACAACCTCTCTCACTCTTTTATCCAGTTCTTGACTAAACTTCATCTAAGAGCTAGGGTCCACCTGCAAAGAAGCTAAAGGATCTGACACAAGTATTTAATTGCAGAATTGGATTTTACCCATGCACTTAACTGGGAGGCAGACAGCAATAATCTGGTATGAGATCAGAAGTGGGTTTGTTCTATTCAGCATCGCATTCATTCTGAGCAGATCCCATTGGCTCTACTAAAGTAAATGACCAAGTGATCAGTTTATAATATCCACTTGATATAATCTTGTCCTAGAAATGTTTAATGTAAATACTTGGGTTTTTTCTTGCCAGCTGCAGCCATAGACCACATCCCTTCAACAGCAGCATTCAGCTCCGCAGTTTATAATGGGAAGGAATCGCCTAAACAACAGTTGGTGAAAAATAACCTGTCTGCTCTGACAAGACCTTCAGTGTTAGGTATTTGTATGGGTTTGTTATTTAATAACCCTAAAATCTATATTCCGTGGGTATAGTAGAAGCATTGACCAAATGGTATCACGGATCATAATTTCCTGTATGAATAGGATTTACTATTTCCTTCCAAGTCCTTTCTGAGCATAACACTTTTTTCTCTGTTAATTTTCAGAGAAAAATTGTTTATACGTTTTCTTATAAACCATAGCTTTGTTACAGTTCAAATTATTAATTGGAAGTTTTTCACTATATTTACAGTTCATTCATTTAATACAAGTACAGACTAGATTATGAATCCAGGTTCTTAAAGAATGTGTCAGTTTGCATCAATCTCACCAATAGGTTTTGTGAAGGGAATTAAGAAAGATTTATAAGTAATCACTCATAGGATAATTCCTGTGTTGTGCTTCACCTTGGAGTGGAGCATTAGACTTTGACAACTGGCTCCAAATTAAAGAAACTGTCCTCACTGCACCATTATTATCATGATTTGTGTTAATTGTTTTCTGTCACAAACTGTATTCTGTGTCACTGGCTTGTTTAAGCAAGAAAGTTAGTCTTCACTATGGCTAGAAACATGCTGTAGCTCTATTTTAGAATAAGCCTTCCCAAGTTTCCCTGCTGGCATCACAGCCAAATTCTTTTCCTCTACCGATTCAGGTTCTTGATCTCTTTCTTCCATGCAGCAACATATTCTTGCCAATCCATTTCAGATAGATTACTTTCACATGTCAACATGTGGAAGTTGTAGGACAGAGGAGTTGCAGGACTGCAGGACAGAGTACGGCATTTTCAAATAAAAGATTCTTTGTATTGCTTTATCTTGTGACTTTTGTGACAACATTATACCAGGAAAGGAAATGAATCAGTAGCACAAATGGCTAAATGCCGCCCTCACGTGGTAAAAGTTTAAAGGACAAAGTCATATTTGAAAACCTGTATGTAAGGTTCTTCAGCAAGCGAACAATCTTATTCTAGATCTGAAGACTTCGGGTTTATTTTTAATTTTAATATCTTTAGGAAATTAAAATCTGCTTTTTTATATAAGATTCTTACTCTGTCTTGAATTTTATGTGGGACTAACCATTCTGCCAGGAGATATTGCCCTGCCAGTGTGAAGTAGTGTTACGATCTCTGCAGTCATGTCCAGAAATAGAAATAGCTAAATCCTGCAAGGTGCTGAGCAATTCCTGGAGGACCATTGGATCTCAATAATTAGAAATACTTGATGTTAGTGGAAGCTTATCATTCTAGGAGATTGCAGGAGTACACAATAGGATTCGAAAAATCAATGGTAGAAAAGTCAAGAAACTAATCATCAGGAGCTCCTAGAAAAATTGTGAGGAAGTTATATTTTTACAGACAAAGGTGTTACAGACGTGGATAGGAGGAAAGTGCAGAAGTAATTTGCTAGGAGTTAATATGGAATAACATAAAAACAAAGATGGTAACCAGTAAGAAGTGGCAAAAATCCTGTAAATGGGAAAATTGTTGAAAAGAACTCACATCCTTATTAATATTACCCTGAAACACTTGAGAATTTTATTTTGCAATAAGTTACATGAAACAGTGTCATGTGTTCAGAAATAAAAGGAGCAAAATGCCCACAGTGTTGACTTCAAAATATTAACACTTATAAGCATCCTTAGTACTTTTCATTCTTACTATGTTACTATGTTATTCTTAGTACAGAGTAAATGTTGGTATGAAATAATTGAAGCCTACCTAGATAATTAAGAGTTCTCTGCACCAGAAAGTTCCCAGAAATTTAAGCAGGACATAGCAAAGTAAAGTAAAAAGCATAAAAAATTATTATATTCATGGACTTGACCCTGTCTACCACAGTACTTAATGCAAACATTCGATCTATCAAAACATATTGAATTACCATGCACAAAACTGAATAAATGTTATTCTAATACTTTTCTGAAATATTACTGTTATTCAGGTACTTTAACAAATTCAGGGCCTCCAAAAAAGCGCCATAAAGGTTGGTCACCAGAATCTCCATCGTCTACTGAAACTTGGAACTTGCAGCTCAACCCACAGGCTCCAAACAGAATTAAAAACGGTAAGTACTATATCTGAAGTAATGATAATGTTTGTTTCATTGTTCAGAAAATAATGAGGGAAAGAGGCAATATTTTAAAGACCCATACAGATTCGCATTAGAGTTTTGAAACGTGTTTGATAACGATGTGCTCGCTTACATTTAGGTGCTTCATTTCCATTGATTTCTTTTTCAGGCTCTGAACTTAACTCTCATTAGGATCCAGTCATCGAGTCATTACTAATAAATCCCAACAGGTGCCCATGTCCATCTTTATACGCCGAAACACCTTTGGGAGATTAAAATTAGTGTCATAACTCAGGTCAAGATACCATCCATTGCTTCAATTATGTGTCACAGTGTTCTTGGCACTTGGATTTTATAGTCTAGACACAGACTAGAGTGACACAAAGGGAAATAAACCCGCTTTCCTCCAAATGTTTTCCTTTAATGCCCTATTGTTTAAATTAAAATTGCTGTGAAGAAGTTATGATTGAGCAAATGTTGAATCTTAATTTTTTGTTTCTTGCTATAGCAAGAAAACCCGTTTAGAAGCAGTGAAACTAAATATATGATACAGAACACACAAATCATAACTATTTGTGCATTGATATCACATAAATCTCTGTATTCTTGCGTTCATACCTGGAACTGTTTGCTTATAAACATTTCAAAAACTTTAGATGCACGTGTGATGTTCAAGGTTGCAAGAATATAATTAGTCCTGCAAGAAAGTTAGCATAATAGCATGGGTGGTGGTAGTAATGGCTCATGAAATGTTTGATGTAACCATAAAAGCGTGTTTAATACTGATACCAAATGTGGATATGAGATGATGTTGAATAACTTTTTTTTTAAGGAAATAATTATTAGACCTGATTCCAGTAATAATATATCTAAAATCTTAGATGGAGGAAGCCTATCATCTTTACCACATTCTGCCTTGGTGGGGCCAGCCTCATCTCCGATGGTGGGCTCAGGAGAGCCGGTGGCAGTTCCTGACAACTTGCTGAAAATCTGCAAAGCAAAGCCAGTTATTTTTAAAGGTAAAACCCCCAACCCCCCAACAAGACCTTAAATCTTTTTTGTAAGAGATGTAAAGATACATCCTACCACTAAACGCTACTAAAGCTGTCAATTTTAAAAAGTTTACTGTTAAAACTGTTTAATGCATTCATGGGAAATGAAATTCATGTGATATGTACAAACGTTGTTTATTTTGTAGGTCATGGAAACTTCCCATATCTTTGTGGGAACATTAATGATGTGATAGTGAGTCCTTTGTTGTACACCTGTTACAGAAATTCACAGTCTTTATCTAGAGCATATGAACAATACGGTGCCTCCACAATGCAGCCTATTTCAGAGGAAATGCAGCTCTTACTGACTGTCTACTACCTTGTTCAACTAGGTAAGATTATTTTACACCCAGAGAAGCTGCAATGTATGTATTACATGCCAGCAAAGGAGAAAGGAACAGGACAATATTAAATATCAGATTAGGACAAATGATATTAAACAATTTCATTTGTGGTAATGAAACAAAGCTAAATAATTAGTTCTTGAAGACGAGAAAGGTTGAAACATAATCATACATACAAAGTTCATCTTCTCCTACGATCTGGGACCTCAGCAACTAAAAATAAAAAAAGGAAAAGAGCAATAATTCACTGCTCTTGTGTACAGTCTGTAGTTTAGAAGTAGTATAGTGCTGAGGCAGGCAGTACTCAACTTCTTAAATATTTCTAATTACTAATACTAATTTATAATTACTTATACTCAGGTTCAAATTAGGGCACTTCAAAATGAAAAATTTGGTTCACATCTGCTAAAGGCAGTAGAGTCATGCATGCATAAATCTGAGACATGATCATCTCTGAAAAAGTACATATTTTGAAAAAAAAAAAATTTGTTTTTAATTCAACGGTTTTGTTTAATTTCACTTCATTTTCTTTTAGCCTCAGACCAGGTACCTTTGATTGAGGATTTGGAACAAATATTCATGCGTTCATGGCGGGAATCTCACCTGTCTGAAATCCGTCAGTACCAACAGGCTCTTCCACAGACCTTTCCTCAAGTGCCCAGCCAGATCGCACCAGTGACTTCAGCCCAGCTCCCCTGGCTGGCCGGCCTCGCAGCTAGCTCCTGTAACGATAGCGTCCATATCATTGAGTGCAGCTACTCTCTGGCTGAAGGGCTTTCAGAAATGTTTAAGCTACTCATTGAAGGAAAATTAATAAAGACAAACTACGTGGTGATCATATGTGCCAGTAGAAATCGAGCCATTGATTCCTGCATTGTGATAACAGGTAAGATCCCAAGGATGGATCTCCAGGCAAAACAGAGTAATTCAGTACTATGAGGAGTTTGATTGAAGTTTTCATAAGCTGCCTCAGAAAGCAGAACTTTGATCAACAAATGGGTTTTGAAGAAGCCAAGCTGATGCTGCACAGTTGGGTCTCTCCCCAGCAGAGCACATTCTGCCTGTGTTACCTGTTTTCTCAGCAAGGCATCCCAGCCAACGCTACTGCAAACAAATAATGGCGAGTTACAGCACACATAGTGCATAAAGCTCTCCTGCTCTGTGTGACTGGGATATTACTGTGAGCAGAGGACCGAACATTTTCTTAGCTTCTAAAAGATGGTCTTTCGATGTCATTCCCTTCCACAACCTGTTGAGGGCCATGCTGATAATTAAATACATTATTTGAATAGCCATTCAAAGAATCATTATGAGTGTAAGATAGTTGAAAATTCCTTTGACTATTTATATGCTCGTTTTATATACTGCATGAACAAATATTTCCAAAAATGGGAAAGAAACACAAAGAATTAAAAAACATGACTCTGTCTTACAGGTGTCTGGTATATACATGTATAGGAGAGATGAAAGACTCATCTCTGCCGGTTTTATGTGTGTAATATTCATTAAAAAAGGCCATTTTTACTTCAGTTTGAAGTGCTTTCAAAATTACTTATTTTGTCTTTTAGGAAAGTATCAGGCGAGAGTTCTGTCTGAGAGCATGCTCACTCCTTCAGACTACCAAAAAGAAGTTAACTATCAGCTGGTCACGGGGAAGGTGGAAACTCTGGGGTCCTTCTTTAGCACACTCTGCCCAGGTACCTAACAGGTTATAAAGAGGAGTGTTTCCAAGTCCCTGAAACTTCTAAGTCAGAGAAAATAGCTGTGCTCATTACCTTTCCAGAAGCAAGGCATTGTTAGAAATATATGAAAAATGCAGGACAAAGTCGTGAAAGTACACTTGAATTGAAATTCCTTTTGAAAGTGCCAGTTTCTAAAATCCCTCAGTTTCATAAAAATATGCCAGCAAATAGGTGAGCATATTATTTTTAGCTATGCAAACCCTATCATTTATACTATGCAAATCCTTATCAGTATGAATGTATACTTTCTTTTACCCTAAGCACAGAATTTGTTTAGACCGTGATAGAACAGAGTTATTTTATCAAAGGATTTGTCCTTTCAACATAACATACTGTGAACTTGATCGCAATGCATCAGAAAGAGAGGAAAATTGCAGAGAGACAGGGTTACTGGATCATTTTTAACAGAGTATACTGAGGATTACTACAAACTGGATTATCTGGGCATAGATCCAGCCACCTGGAAAGTTAAATGTAATCACACAACTAGAGCAACTGCAGCACATTTGTCAGTGTTAACGGGATGTCACAGTCCCTTTGCCATTCATGTCATGTTGATAAATCTGTACTGAGATCACAAGAACCCTTCTGGATGTGTCGTGTTAGTTTGAGTGATCACTTAAGAGAAACTTGTTTTCCTTGAACCATTGCGCAGTAATGTTAGTGTTTCTGCTCTTAATTTCTTCAAAGTATGGTTCTCAAAATCACTTTTGCTGTTGCTATTGTTTGAGCAGAACAAGCAAATGAGCATCCTAAAAAAAGTTGCCATCTATATCGACTGGATTGCACTTCACAGGGCACACCCTGCCTTCCTGAGCTCAGTGGAGACATGTTCAAACGTCTTTTCAATGGCTGAGAAAATACTAAATACTCAGGACGGACATGCTGTGTTCTCTGCATAGCTTTCGGCTGGGCCTCTGCTGAATAGAATAGGATATATTTGCAGATATGCATAGTTCAATAAAACATGCCTTGCCTGCTTCAGCGTTGCGTGTAGCTACAAAACTCGAATTTCTCTTTCAGCTTTACAGGGAATTATTTTTCTTTCTGTCTCTCAAAAATGTTAAAGATTTAAAAATATTTATCAGATTCCCCAAAGCTTCTTGCAGTCCTTATTAGTGAACAGTATAGCTCCATGGTCTGAACATAAACTAAGCCAGTTTCATGTCTGTTTTTTTACTGATTTGTGTCAGGTCCTTAAGACTAGTTTTGTACCATCCTCCATAAATATCCTAGCCTAGTTGCCTGGCCTGATTTGCATTTTATTAGTGTTATGCTGTAAAAACAGATTCAATAGAAAATAACGAGCGGGTTCCTGTATAAAACAGCCAACAACCCAAGGGCAGGATAACTAGCTAGCATATATAAAGCTCTTTAAGATCTACAAAACAAAATCAGTATGAAACACAGCTCTTATTAACATGGATGTTTATTCCACTGTCCCTTCAATTTGATAGAGGGTGACATTGATCTTTTGCTGGAGAAATTTTATCAGGAAAACCAAGGGCACATCTCTTCATCACTTTCTGCTTCAGTGAATAAACCAACAGCACTGAATGGAACCGGAGCAGCTGCATGTACAAGTAAGTAAGAAGGATTTTCTAAAGAGGTAACAGAGTAGGGTACTTGAGACCACGTCTCTGGCTGTGCAGTTAGATCCCTCTGGGAAGAGTCGTAGGCTCTTGAAGACAAAGGTCCCGAGGCAAACAGCAACTCATGTCTTGGGATGTTCACACTGACGCTGATGGATGCTCTGCTTCATTCCACTGGGTATTGTGCTCTCTGAAGCTCTAAATCTTACTTCTATGGTAGCAGAACACTGTTGCACAAGTGCAGTTTCAGCTCTCGGACATTTAAGAGACTTATAGGACCAAAATGCCCAAATGCAGAAAGATTTCTTGGCACATTCCATATAGATTTTCATGAACTGGAACTTCTGTTCATAAACAAAGTACCTGAAAGTGTAGATCAATCATTCTTTGCCAGACTCTTAACATTTTGCATTAGATTAGACTTTGGGCACATATCTAAACAGAATTTTGCCTTTTTCCAGGTTATGAGATTGAACGACATCAGATTCGTCCATTCCAGCTAGCAGTGGCTCAGAAATTGCTGTCTCATATTTGCTCAATTGCTGACTCCAGCACTCAAAATCTTGATTTGGGTTCCTTCGAGAAAATTGATTTCTTGATTTGTGTTCCACCTTCCGAAGTGACTTATCAGCAGACTTTGTTTCATCTCTGGCACTCAGGTGCTCATTAATTAGCTTTACTGTAGATCTACAGGAAATTGTTAAATGCGTTTCTATTTGGAAATACTGACATTTGTTCCATTTCTTTAGGTATCTTATTAGAACTTGGATTAGAAAAGGAACATCTTACAAAGCAGAGACTGGAACAGTATGTTATAAAACTAGATGCAGAAGCCCAGATTAAATTCAAAGTCTTTTTACAAAACTCTATGCAGAATCCACATACACTGTTTGTCCTAATCCATGATCACGCACACTGGGATCTAATGAGGTAAGAAAACTGTAACTTGTTATTAGAGAAATTATTATTGTTTACATTAGCTCTCAAGATCAGCTTTCTGATTGATCTCTTCCTTCATCTTTGTTTGCATCTTTCTGCTAACTCCCTCTTCCCATGCGTTGAATAAACATGTTTTCTTTTAAGGTCCTCCATGACTTATTCTTATCTTGGTTATTATACTATGCCTCAGTGGAACATTTCAGCTTTCCTTGCTCACCATTCTTATCTTCTTTCAGCCACAGCTACTGTTTTTTTGGCTGGTTGTCATTTGTTCAAAGGAAAGCTTCCTGTGAAAGCACACAGAGCTCATTATCCTCTGTCAGTGTCCTCTGGGCTGTAAAACATGCAGAACCCCTCCACAGTGAGTAGACAACTAGTGAGCCGACACTGCTGCTTATTTTTTAACTGATTGGAAATTTTCCAGTACAATGTTTTTTTTTTCCATCCAGAATCACTGATATGTAATAATTGAGAGCTTGTGTGGATACATAGTAATGTTAGGTACCCTTCTCAGGAAGCAGAGAGGTTTCTATCTGATGTTTACAGAGTTCCTCATCAGCTCACTTGCAAAAATCATTGCTTCCCTCACAGAGCCCTGTTTCTTTCGCTCCTCAACAATCTGCCTGCTGGGAAGTTGGTTTCTGGCTCCTGAGGCACTGGGGAGCTTGGAGGACATACTGATTTCCAGAAACACCAACGTATTCCAACTTCGGGAGCACAGTAGTGTTTCTGAAACCAAAAACTATGGAATCTTACTTGTGAATGAAATGGAAAGGGCTTGTCTTTCATACTGGTTAAGAATGATGATTTTCACCAGAACTTTATTTTCACTTGTGAGGCCTTCCTGTTCAACTCCTCTATATCTTAGGAACTTACTTGGCCTATTACAGCTGCCACAGTCTTCAAGGCGTTTATTCATGTAACATCCTTGAGTGGTAGGGAAGTACCTGTATTACCGCTTAACTCTGATATTTTTTTCTCTTATCTAATAAAGATATGTAAGTGGCAAAAAATTGACTGTTCTGCACAGCAGGATTCATGCCACCTAACTGAAGTCAGTTAAATGAGGTGCCTAAAACAGGATTGTAGTTGTCTGGGATTGCCCACATAGTCACAACAGAGACACGGGCATCTCCGAGGGCTGACTTAGATCATGGGTGGACAAACCCAGTTTCTGGAGTCACTTATCTCTCTCTGCTGGCAATAGAAGGGGCTTGCAGTGATTGGGCTTGTAACTTAGTCACTGCAGGTAAATGCCAAAAATTAAATAGCGTGAATTTGGACTGAAGTTTTACACTGGAGCAAGGAATTGACTGTAGGTGTTCCATGATACTGGTATTTGCCCTAACAATAACTATTTTTCCTTTTCATAATAGCTCTATCACAGGTGGTTTCCCTCTGTTTTTCTTGCATACTGACTTACTGTCTGACATTTTCTATCTTGATTTTTGTAGGTAAGAATTATATTTTCTTAAGGGCTGCACTAACAATCTGGCCAAAGTTATGACAGGACTATGCATCTATTTGTAACTGCCAAAACATCAGCTTCCTTTCACCCTTTATCTCTCATATACTGGTAGCTGTAAGGGACTGGTAATTTGTTAGCTATAGAGCTTATCAGACTTACAGAAATTTTCAGCTGCATTGAAATAATTTGCTTTCCTTTTCCCATCCTTCTATGCAACAAAAACAAGGCAGAATCTTAAGTTCCTTGTACATGTTTAACTTTGATTTCACATCCAGGTTAAAGCTGTTCCACTGACACAAATGTTCCCTTGTGCTGATCACTTCGGAGAGTTTTGCGTTTCTTTTTTTGCAGTGCTGTGCACAGCCTTTATCCTCAAACAGAACTGTCTACAGGACTCGTTGATAAACTGTTGAACTGCAGGGAGGTGAAAGAGGCACCAAATATTGTGACCCTCCATGTGACTTCCTTCCCCTATGCGCTGCAGACACAGCATACGCATATCAGCCCTTACAATGAGATCCACTGGCCTTCTTCATACAGCAATGTAAGATGGATGCTTTGAGGTGCTTTTGTGAGCTTTTCATAAGTCATTTTACATTTATGTACTTGGCAAAACTGTGGAGGCCCCATGATTTTTGTAAACAAGAATGAAGTTTGCATGGCATCTTTTTCTTGGTCAGTCTGTGGCAAGTTCTTTTTCCCTCTGCTTATCCTGTCATTCCTTACTTTTTTCCTTTATTCCTTTTGTATCTTCTATAAATGGTAGTAGCTCTGCTAAAAATCTTTGAGCTACATAAATGGAAACCATCTGAAAATCTGTCTCTAGTGCATTGGTGCATAAATATATGCATATACATGGGTTTTCTTCATATGTGTGCATATTTATTCCATACATAGCTGTTCTGTCTGTGTCTATGTATATGTGGGGAGAGAGAAAGAGAAAGAAACAAGGAAAAATTGGGTCAAACTTCTGTTCTCAAAAAAATTGATTCTCTTTCTTTCTCTCCTTGTTTTAATATGTCTGAGAAGATATATGCTCATTGGAGAATGATTGCAAATATATCAGATACCAATGGTTAATAAATTGTAAATTAATAATAGATAAACTGTACCTTTATATTTATATTGCTTCATTTGCTTTAGGGTGTAGATTTATACCACGAAAACAAGAAATACTTTGGACTGTCAGAATTCATTGAGTCTACCCTCTCTGGACATAGTATTCCACTGCTTCGGTATGACAGCTCTTTTGAAGCAATGGTCATGGCTTTGGGAAAAAGGTACAGTACTCTTCTTTATTTAACACAGGAAATTTAGGAGGTGCATTCTAGTGACTTGAATTACTAGCTACAAGCACAAGCCTGTTTTTTTTTTTTTTTTTTTTTTTTCTTCACTGTCCCACAAATCAGCTGTGTATGCAAGGGTGTTCCACTCTTTCTTATTTTTTCCTTCCATCTTTTTTTTGGTATATATTTGGCATGTAATCTAATCAGTCTAGGCTGCCTCTTACTATGAACATTCACACCGTTTAGCCCAATTTAGAGTGTGTTCTTGTTGTGACCAGTAGCTACTGATATATTATAATAATCTAACATTGAATCATCATGTAATTTCAAATGTGTTATTACTTTTGTCCAATATTATCACTTGCTGACCCTCACTGATTTTGATGTGTAGAATTTGTGTATATTGCACTTGAACCACAAAGAGAAGTAGACATATCACTGTGATTTGTACGCTTAAATCAGCAATAAAAACTTCAGAGCATCATCAGAGCTTGAAAATACATCATCAGTTTTCCTTGGTCCCTGTGGAGCAAGTCTAGAATCACTGCAAAAGAATAGTGACAGATTATGTGCATACATGCAGCTGTGAATGATCTCTTTGGGATCTATAAGAAGAATGAGACAGGACAAGTAAAATCTTGTGAATTTGTATTGCCAACTGGGAGACTGAGCACATCCAAGCTTAACTGCTGGGGCTTGCTAGAGGGTGCTTTGGAGCTCTGATCACACGTATCAGGCACTTCTCTGAGCGAACCACAGTTCCTCTTTTTACTGTGCAGTTGGATTTTACTTCTGTGAAAACCAGAGCACAGGAAACTATTGCATATCCGCATCTCTCCCTTCCGTAGACTGGGGATTGAGACAGGGTGTACCTGGGCTTGGGAACTTGGAGTGCTCGTTGGATGCTGCCTACATATTCAGTCCTCTTGGAAACATGAGTAAGTTGGTTCAGGGCTTCAGTAGGAGAAACACCCCACCCTGACTCCCACCCCTTAAGAGTAACACATAATGAAGAATACTATTCTCATTGATAAAAGAATATAATTTTGATTGATGATATTACTGAATGCCTTAGCAAATATTCTGTGGTAACTTTTGTAACAGCAGTAAAGTCTTGGTAACTTAAAGTGGTGTAGCCTTACTGGACTATGTGCTTAGTAAATCTTTACTAAGAAATGGAGAGACATCAGTTCTGACTGTGAAATCATGCCTTGCAAAGCCTATCCAACTGCAATTGGTGAGATTCTGTTGTATAATAGATATGAAGGATTCTTTACAGGAGAAGATGCTGAGTTTACTATATTTTGTAAAAATTAGCTTTTCACTGTAGCCTTTAATACTTCACTGTTTAATTCATCATTTATTTCAGGTTCCCCAGATTACACAGTGCAGTGATAAGGACTTTTGTCCTCATACAACACTACTCTGCAGCTATGATGGCAGTGTGTGGTCTTTCTCAGATGAAGAATTACACCTCAGTTGAAACTCTGGAAATCACTCAAAACCTAATAAACTCTTCAAGGCAATGTCCTAGTGGTCATGGTCTCATGGTAGTGTTGAGAATTCCCTGTACTCCGCTGGCTGCAGTGGCATATGAACGTCTGTATAACGTAAGGGAAAGACTAGCCCTTGAAGATAACTTTGAAATAATCTTGGGAAATCCTAATTCTGGAATCACAATAGGGAAGCGCTTTGTGGAGCAACTGAAGGTAACTTGCAGAACAACATGTATTGGGAAGCTTCATTAGATGGGTGGGTGGGGAGATTTTACTGGTGAGAGTTATGGTCATGAGCTGAAGTGCGGGTCTTACTAGTAAAAATAAAAACTACCATAAGGAGCATGACTTTTATGTTTTAGACATACTGTCTGTGACACCTCTACTGTCCTACCTCTGGTTAATACTCAGGGGTGTATTAACTAATGTGGCTAGAACTTGGCTTCCAGCAGCAACGCTCCCAAACAGTTAACTGCTTTTATCTACAGTGACCATGAGCAATAAGGAAAAAAAGCTAAATAAAATTGCCACAGTTTTAGCAGACTTTTCTCACAACATCATGCTACTGCAAAAAGATTTATCAATGACCAGTTGTGAGTTATATTATTCTTGTCACCAGCAGGTGGCAGGAAGGCACCAAATCAGTGATGTTAATTATGGATCCCAGAGCACTGCAGTATTCACAGCTCATGACTTGGTGTTTTCTGGACCATGTGTTGGTTTATGGATTAATTTATATCCTTTAGATCCAGAGTCGTGGGTCATCTGTTTAGAAAAAGCCTCTGATACTGCTTTGCTTTCATAAAATTACCATCATCTGATCACCAAAGCAAAAATGTGTTTACATTCTAGGATGGTGTAATATATACATGGTACACCCTGTACTGTGTCTGATTCAATACATGCTAGATCAAGTCATTGGAGATCCAGGGCCTAATGCTGATCTCACTCTGCTATAAATTAAGCATAACTTCATGTGAAAAATCAGTATTAGTTCTGAACCATATCCTGGTTATCTTCTCTGACATGCATAATGGTGGTACATGTACGAATGTCAGAGGCTGAGTTGTCACACTGTTGGTCCTACTGTGTACTTTTTCTGTAGATCATTCTTACAGCAAAAAGGACTGACTGGTGTGAGTAAAGCAGCAAAGCATTATAGCCTGATGTTAAATAGTCAAACAATAGTTCTAGTTATCAAACTTCTCATGAAGTTATCAGGAAAACTGATAGCTTTGGCGGAGAGCAGGAGACTTCAGAGGGTAGCAAGTGAGGACAGCAGTATGTGTGTGTTGAACACTTCCAGCTTTCCCCTATTCCTCTAAGGTGAAAAAAGGCTCATCCCTAGTTCATTTTCTTTCTTGGACTCAGACATTATCTGCCACAAGAAGCAACCCTCTGTAGAGAAGACTCTCCTACACAGCTCCTATTCAGCTTTACTGTCTGTTGTACCATATCCACTCTACCTGTCTGTGCCCTGGCCTCAGTGCTATGCAGCTGGGAAGCTGGGAGGCTTTTCAAACCGGAACGTACTCTCCCAGTCTCCTCAGACTTACAGCAGGCAGATTGTTACCTGTAACGCTCTAGAAACTGTGCAATCTACCTGTGTAGAAAATGGCTCTGCTCTGCGGCTTCCCTTGGTGGGACATCCATCCACTGTACAAATTGAGTCATATAATGGATGATAAATGTATATGTTTCTGTGTTTTTATTTGTGCCATGTAGATATGCCCAACAGTGTTTCTTACCTTATACAGGTCTGGCAGAAAATTGAAGATGTAGATTGGAGGCCACAGACCTATTTGGAATTGGAAGGTTTGCCTTGTATATTGATATTTAGTGGTATGGATCCACAAGGGGAGTCTTTGCCACGGTAAGAAGATCCAGTATTTTCTTAGTGGCAGTTTTTTATCCATTGCTTATGAAATGGCTAAAGGTTAACTGTGTAATTACTTGTGGGAAAATAAGAGTCAAGATGTTTCTTTTCCATTTTTTGGCAGTTTTTATGTCATAAATACGAAACATTATACATAATAACCTCCTGTTTATAGCAAGGTATAAGTAGCTGAGGAAATGTTATGAGAGTTGTCCCACTTTAGAGGAGACAATAAGGGTATGCAAAAAAAAAAGTATAGCTACTTGAGCTACCTTAGGGTAGCTGAGACACCTGCATGATGCTGGCCTATGCGCTACAGGATGGTGGAGAGATCAATGCCTTCTGGAATGGCAGCTGGAAGCCGGGCACGATGCCCTGGGGCACTGAATGCTTTTGTGTGTTCAACTGAACCCCATTCTGAGTGTTAGGCTTAGAACCCAAATGATTACTCTTTTTCTTATGCTGATGCTAATGTTGCATGCACTTGATTAAGCTGCATAATGGGATTAAGAAAAAAAAGTGTATGCACCACAGTGGTAAACTTATTAAGCACAAAAGATATACTGTGTTCTATCTCATCCATGGTTTAAGCGGATCATGAAAAAAATCCCCTGTGCTTGTAAAAGAAATAAGGGAGTAGATTACAGTGAGTTTTCGTACTAACCCCTCTTGTTTCTCTCCAGATCACTGAGATACTGTGACCTACGTTTAATAAATTCATCTTCTTTGGTAAGGACAACCTTGGAGCAAGAACTTGGTTTGGCAGCATACTTTGTGAGCTCAGAAATTCACACAGAGAAAGCAGTTGTGAATGATGTGTTAGAAAGTGACCCAGAGAAACTAAGCAGCACTGATAATGAAGATGAAGAAATAGCGACAGAAGGTATTATTAGTCGTGATAATAAAAGAAGCTGTGAAATGATTGAGTTGTATTAGAAAAAGCAGGATTGTATGGATACCTACTTAGTGAGAGTTTCCGGAGTTAGCCTTACTGGGAGAGCTCTGCTCCTCGGTTTTGCTTCATCTCATTGAACCTGTGTTTTCTCACCCTCCCTGCCCAGGGACTGCTGCTGCTGCTGCATTGTAATCTCTTGCAGTCCTGCTGCATCTGTTCTCTCTCTCTGTTTTTTCGCTCCCTTCTCTCCTCTCCCTCCCTCCATTCTTTGCCCTGTATGTTCTGGCAGCCTCAAAGTGGAGCTCAAGTGGGTACATCAGTGATGCTCACTGTTCAGAGGGCTGGGCTGGGCTGCCCTCCCCACGGCAGGGAAGCATGCGCTTTGCCATCTGAGAAGCAGTGGAATACAAATAGTATGGCTAGAAAATATATCTAAACATAGTAACTTCTGAGTACTCCTTGAAAATGTCCATGAATTCAAATTGACAGTGTAGAGTTGATAAGTTTATAAATTCTTTAGAGAGCAATTAAGAACACATAAATGTGGAAACAAATTACCCAGGAACTGTTGGTGGGGTTTTTTTGAGTGACAGTTAATGTGCATCATCAGGTATCGTGAAGTTATTTACATTTTTTTTAATTGTCTATTGTGCCTTGCAACTGTGGAGAACAAGGGATTTTTATCCCCATAGGTTAGTTAAATCTGAAACTGCTCGCCTTTATTTCCTTTTCTATACTATGAGGAAGAAAAGAGCTACTTACTGTTCACTTATTTAGTTCTAACTCATTGATAATAAGGATAACAGAACAAACAGAACAAAAATATTTGCTTTAATCAAATATGTACTTTTCATAGAGAAATAAAATACCTGAGGTCATACTCGGACTGTCTACAATAGAGACCTACTGTAGATGTGATGAGTGCTTCTGTTCCTTTAGTTAAAGTACGCCGAGACTGTATGTGATCTGAGTCAAACGGGCAGCTAAGTTGTTAGGCATCGACATTGTGAGGCTACTTTCCTGCCCCATGAAGTACAGTATGCTCTTCTAAAGTCCAATTCAGAACATCTGAGATAAAATTACAGTCTAAGTTTTCTGCTGGCAGTGCTTATGACTCTGTTTATCATGGTAAATCTGTACAGAAACAAGCATTTTAACTCAGAAGCTTAAGCCAGGAACCTCAAGTGAATATCCTTGGTGGCCACCCAAAAACGGATTTTCATCACCAAAAGCTGAGATGTAATCTGGCCATAAGCTGTAATGTATGGGGTAGGAGGTAATTTCATAACATACTGACAAAATAGAGCTCATTG
The DNA here is from genome assembly GCF_000708025.1 of Charadrius vociferus. Lineage (NCBI taxonomy): Eukaryota > Metazoa > Chordata > Aves > Charadriiformes > Charadriidae > Charadrius > Charadrius vociferus. Next base: position 1,084,274 of record NW_009649458.1, on the reverse strand, counting down.
CCTGTTGGTTTCCCTGACACTGGATTAGTGGGGAAAGTAAGACATGGGTAGAAAGAGAAAACATGGTTGAGACACCTAGAAATTACCAGCTCCTGGCTGCAGCATTGATTTTGTGAAGCTATTGCAGCTCAGCATAGTTAGATTAGACCATAGGCTGATCCAATATTGTGTGGTGGGAACAGATACTCTCCACACTGAAAACAGTGTCAGAATGAGGACAAAACCAAAACAAACTCCTGTGTGCTTCTCCCTACTTTGACAATGTAGCTGTGCCTTCTCCCACGCTAACTTAAATTATATTTTGGTTTTGTTTTCCCCTCTTACCATTTCTGAAACAGGTTCTACTTCAGAAAAGAGAAGTCCTATGAAAAGAGAAAGGTCTCGTTCCCATGGCTCTGCATCTTCATCTCTCTCTTCAAAAGCTTCCAGTAAGACCTTAAGATCATCTCTATTAAGTTACACTTAGGACATAAAAGAGACCTTTTATTCAGCTTATTAGAGAAATAATAAAAGGCATTAATCACTAAGGTTTTGGTAAGGCCTATTGCAATGGGATCACTAAAGATAACGTTAAAAAGAACAAGCATCAGATTTCTGAAATATAAGAAATAAGATCATTTCTTGCTTGAAAAATAATCATAGGGTAGAGTGCCTAAACCAGGCACTTCTATAGTATGTGCCACTGAGGTATGAATCCTCAGTTAGTGCTGTGATGGCTGACTGTTCACTGAAGCTATGAAAATGTATGAAAAAGAAAACATGCTTCACATTTTTAAAAAATCTTTTGAAAATCTTTAGGAGAAAAAGTATACTTGCTCTCACTGGTATTTTTACCTTTTTGTTTTTGCTCTGAAATGTTCATTCATTAATTTTGCACTGTTTGAAAGGTGTTTTGGAGGTGGTCAATTTTTTATATCTTTGGTTCCTTTTTAATCTGCAAACTGATGTAGAAAGTATGAGGTAGTGTTGAGAACTACTCCAGCTCTTTTATCTGACAAATTTCTTTGCATGCTTTTTATGCAGATAATATTAAAAGGACAGTTTAATAAAAGTGGGAAATATAAATTGTACCATAGGAATTGCAATCTCATGCAGCTTTTTAAAACATGTTGACTTCTGTCTGTAACAGTAAATTCTTTTTGATCTAATTGTAGCTTTCAACAGGGAGACATGCATATTTGGCCCATCACTTATTTTCTACAGGCACAGTGATGGTTACAAAAGGAAAAAAAAAATATCTTGAAAACATTTGGATAAGCTTCATCACATCAACACTTTAATTTTCCAAATGTTTTTTTCTTCTTTAAAGTTGAGCTGCTCACCAGTTCCACAGTGTCCATGTGGCCTGCCTGTGGCTCTGTGGACTCAATTTGCCTATGGTTAAAGAAATGTTTTTTCCTTTCCTTTTTTTTTCTGTGCTCTTGAATACTGGTATTTTGAGGGCTGTCACTGTGGTTTTACTCGAAACCATTCATACTGCCAGTAGTATTTTTAATTATCACTAATGTCCTTTACTGGCTACTTTAGATTAACATGCAGCTAGCGTATATCTTACTATTTCTAGAGACCAAGAGAAACTACAGACTTTTATTAGTTCAAAATGTGGAGTTGTTGTGAGTACCAAAACTGTTTTTTTCACCATGAGGGAAAAGCTGTTTTTATCTGTGTTCAGCTTGAGACAGAATTTCCTATTACCATGTGGAGACTGATTCCTTAACCAGTTCTCAATCTACTCTGAAGGCAGTGAAGTATTTGCATCTCCTCTTTAGAATTCATAGAACTTAAAATGAGGCCTTAAATTTTCAAGACATCTTAACAGTTAGAATATATGAAGTAAAAATATACCACTTTCAGAAAATACGCAATTAGCTGTGGGGTATATCTACATGACATATTCAAGGCCAACATTCATGAATTCGGTATGTGCTCTGAGCTGGCCAAAAGCTGTGTGAATGCATTATACAGCACCTGAGACGTGAGAGCCAGGTTTAATTAGATCAGACTAAATGCTGCAGTGATGCAGACTTGTGAGTGTTAGATCAGATCTGACTCAGAGCTGAGGACTGTTCCTAGACATCCGTCGGTGTAAACATTTCTGTAGTCTGATGGGTTAATAGCCTGTGAATGCTTATTTTCTTACACTCTTTTAAATGAGGGTTTCAGTAATTTTGTATTTGTCTTGAGTGATGAAAGTATCTGATGAACACCTTAAGCGAGGAAAGGATGAGGGAAGCAGAGGACAAGACAATCACTGACATCTTTCCTATGTGCTTCAATACTTCAAAAGCCACTTTCTGCTTGAGATGAGTACTCCCAAACTCATCCCATTATGACTTCCTGTACAAGAAAGGTGAAAGCAAGAACAGGAGTGGGATTGCAATGTTTGATGGATACTCTATCTAAATGATTTTTTTGTTTTGTTTTGTTTAACTATGGCATTGACTAGCAGAGATAGTTGCACTGTGTTGAAATACAAATTTTCTTTCAGTTACAGCATTCTGCAGCGAGTCATCTCCTCCTTTAATAGCAGCAGGGGATACAGCAAAATCCCCTCACCAAGTCCTAAGCAACAGCACTGAAGAAACTACAAGTATCTATGAAAGGCAGAAGCAAAAAGTAGACAAGGGGGCACAAACAACAATCAGCAAACACTTACCACCAGCAACTGAACAGACGGATATGAAACAAAACATAAAAAGTGCCCAAATTTCCATCACCTCGTCATCCTCCTCACCTTTCTCCTCCTCTTCCTTCTCCTCTGCACCTACTCATAACTCCTTCATCCTACAGACCTCTCAATGCTCCATGACCAAAGCATCAAAACAGCCTCCCATAGTTTTCCTGCCCAAACTGGTTTATGACATTATTACTTCTACGGACAGCAGTGGACTTCCCAAATCATCTTCCCTCTTGCCTTATCATTCTGTTATGTGGGCAAGTTCTTTTCGCCCTCTTATGAGTAAGATGATGACTTGCACGGAGCAGTCTCTATACTACCGCCAATGGACGGTTCCCAAGCCAATCCATATGGACTACAACAATAGAAATGAGGGCCGAATGGACACCTTTCACCCAAGGAGGCTGCTGCTGAGTGGGCCACCACAGGTGTGTAATAAGAACAAGGTATTATCATTGATTTATTTTGTTTAATTTTATCATACTCTCAGAAAAAATAGAACAGTTATTATTATTCATACTTAAAGGGTTTTTTCTTGATGGAGAGTAAGTTGCTTATATTTTATTTCCTAATCCCTTCTAATAATAATCTTCCTTTCTTTACTGTTAGCCTGAGTTCAAAGAGAATGAAGTTGCAGCAATGTTCATTTTCTGTCAGTCTCTCTCCATTAAAATGTTTTAAAAGAGAGTTTGCTCAAGAGATACATTTCATGTATAATTTCAGTTTGTTAAAGTTGAATATGCATTTACATATTGAATAAAGATCAAAGATCTTTACAAAACCACTTTCTTATGATCAATCTGAAGACAGTTGGGAGTATGTAATTAAGTTTTTGTCTCTTTCCTCCACACAGCAGATAGAAATAGAAGTTGTTGTAAATAACACATGCAAGAAGGCCAATTCAACATTAGCAGAGCTGTATTTACAAGATGAGTAGCTGACCCAAGAGTTTTTAAATTACTTTGAAAAGATATATGGAAATGGGTATAATCCTAAGAAGTTCCTTCTCTAGATTCTCTAAGAACGTTTAGCACTTATCTCTGAGCAACGTATTTCCTAGTTCAATGCACATGTTCAATGCACATACATGTAACATGTAGGCAATATATGCACATGTACATATAGGTACATATAGGTAATATTGTGCCTCTTGTGTTCTGCTGAATCATGAAGCAACAAGATAGAAAGAGACGCCATGCCTGCCGAGAGCATATCTATGCCCTGTGAACCTTAGAAGTCAAAAAGGATAAATCCAGACCAAGACAAAGACCCATGTTTCCAGTTATTATAACATCAACCAAAAGAATTAATCTAGTTACTGATTTAACTTGCCACATGATCCACTCTTCTATGCCCTTCCACTGCAAAAGGAAACTGCATTCTGCTATTTGTTACATGATTGTATTCCATTGTACAACCTAATTTATGGTACAGTAGAGTAAAAAGAGCATAAATGTGCTTTTCATATTGGGATTTCAAATGTTACTGGAATTCATAAAGGTTCCAGAAAGTACCCTGATGAGCAGTTTTTCACTGTCCGTTCCTTTGATCTAAATTGTCCATGTTTGCTACCCTGATGAGCAGTTTTTCACTGTCCATTCCTTTGATCTAAATTTGATCAAAGATTGAGGTACGATGTTATCAAGAAACTGAATTTCATACTCAGGTGCAGCATAAAAACGAATACATTCTGGAAGAGAGATACTGTTAATTTCCATCTCAATGAAAAACCCAGGCTGCGACAATTTTTGTTAGAATTTTATATGCATAGACATCAAATCCCACAAAGATACTATTTCCAAAGCCACCCTTAATATCCAGATTAGCCAATAAGAAAACATTTCTTTGGTATTCATTTGTTTATGGGTCACAAATGTAAATCTGTGATTCTCAGAAGAGTCATTCAGTGACTTCTGAAAGCGTATTACACACCTGTGAGAGGGTTTTGATCCTCCACACACTTGGTACTTGCTATTTAACGAGTTGTAATTAAACAGACAGCATATTTATTCATTAGCTCCGTGCCAGGGTATGATATGCACCACTTTTCACTATCAAACCGTATTTTTTCAAATATTGAATAGAACTCCTGTTGACCCTCTACAGCACTGAATTTCAGCCCTGATATCACTTCTTGTACTTGGAACTCCATCTCTTCTCCAGCTGTCTCCACAGTGCAGGTTTTTTTCCTAGTCTTGCATTGGGTTATACAGATGGATCTAAAGTGTGTCCTAAAGGGCACTCTTCACATGTTTATTCCTTTTATATTCCTCAATTCTTTCTGAATAGTATACCTGTGAACAAATTCACAGCCATCAAATAAGGAGTATCTTTTCTTCTTCGTAAGTATCAAAATTTAGGGATATATGTTCATTTCAGTATGTGGAAAAAGACGGCAGCTTTGCTTCCTTAATTATTTTAACCTCCCAAAGTACTAAAAACTCCTGTAAACTAAACAAAGAGCTGTAAAAGCATGTTGATTGTTTATTGGTTTAAGGTATAACAATACAGTGTTTCTCCCAGGGAATAGTCACAATAAAATATTCAGAAATTATAATTACTCTTCTCTTTTTGGGAAGAAAGAATTTTGCTTCTTGAAATAGGTTTTAATGACTTGTGTGTTTGATAATATTAACATTGTATATGGACTTAACACTTAATGCATGAAGAGATACAGGCAGAAATAAAAACATTTATTAGGCAGCATCTGTGTTAATAACATCTCAGCCAAAGTATAAGACTGCCAGAGTACTGTCTTCAAAAATTAGGATGTAGTTGTTTTCTTTATCAGGCAGCAATGACTTTACTAAAATTCGAATCAGGAAGCAATTTGTTGGTTAAAATGAAAAGCATGAAATCAACACAGGAAGAAAACTAGGCACGTTAGTGAACCACAATTATACTTCTCACTGTCAGGGTAATTAGTAATAAAATACACTCACCCTTCTCTCACAGAGACTTTTTACACTCTGGACTGATCAAAATGTTCCGCTAGAAGACTCGATGCATTTTTACAAGGACAATTATGAACATTAGAAGGCAATCATGCATTATTTTTACAGGAGGCTTTAGGAAATGCAGGAAAAACTAGATAGCTATAGGACAGATTTCTTCTGTATCTATCTGTAATTAGCTCACATCACCCAAGTTAGGCCATTGGTTAGCGAGTATGAATAAATATGCACAACCATGAACAGCATGTATCGTATCTACGGTAGAAATCTTTTCCCCAGTGCCCCCAAGAAAATGCCTGTAAGGAAGCCTAAACTCACTAAAATATTTCTTGTAGAAACATTCATCTTAAAGCTCCCCAAACTGCAAATCAAGGTTTTGTAACTTTGTTTTTAACTGTATATTACAACTTAGAACCAGCATTTTTCTGAAGCGTGGAAGCTGCTCATGAGCACGGCTCAGTCCTGTGGCACCACCACATCCAGGGAATGAAGCAAGCATGATTTAAGACACTTTCCAAGGAAGAAAACTGCTGCCCATGTTATTTGGTTTTCCTCTATTCCTGTTAAAATCTTATTACAATGGGCTTATGTACCATTCAGCTTATGTAAGAAAAATATTAGAGAAATATTATCTCTTTTGTTAGCTGTGTTTTAGAAGAATGTAGCAAGTGGAAACAAAGAGAAGAGCCAGCACCACTTTACCAGCTGTCTGTGGACCATCAGCATGTTTTCTATGAATCACCATTGGTTCACAGACCACAGTTTGAAAACCACTGCCATGGTGTGGTTTTCACCTGGAAATTAAAATAGAAAAGCCTTATGGAATTATTTCCTCTTTTGCCATATTTCTCCTAATGTGAAGATTGAAATCAGATGACACTTTATAGCAACATGTAAGAATAATAAATTACTTCTAGTGGTCCTGGTGTCCAGTGTCTGGAACAATTAAAAAAAGGGAACTCATTACTGTTAGACCCGCTGCAGCAGCACTTTTGAATGTCACTTCCATGAATAAGCATGGAGGCACACACGTAACTTCTCTGAGTGGAATATTTCTCTCTCAGATTCTTGGACAAACAGTTTGTTTTCAGCTTGTCCTTAATATCTATGGCAAGCACAGTTCAGTGGTCAAACTCTTTGGAGAGCTTTCCATTCCTCTTAGATAGCGTATGTCTTTGACACAAAAACTAGACCTTCATAACTCTTGAATTTTCTGCAAGATGAATTTGAATTCACATTCCTTCCTCTTGCTCAGCTACAGCTACACTCTTTGTGAATGAAGAACTCTAGGGTAAACATATTCTTAGCTTTTTATGGGCCAAATCATCATCCTTGCACTAAGGATAAAAACAGAAACCCACATACTAAATCTTTGCAGGCCCCAAATTCCTTAGTTATCATAAGTTTTCACAAGATTTGAGATTTTTACTTCTTAGTCTTCTGGGATTTTCTTCTTCCAAGTCGGATTCCTCAGACTTCTGTCTTCCACATTCAGGTAGATACAAACAAATTAGAGTAATACTTCCATTGTTTGGGAATATTAGTCCCCAAGTGCCTCCTCTGTTAAGGCACTGGGCACTGCCACATATTTGAGAAACCTCTTTCTGGGAAGTAGACCTGTCTGTAGTAGAAGCACCTCTCGTATATTTTGTTTCAGTCATCATAAAAATGCAGCCCCGTTCCAGGTTCCTTTATACTTTTAATCTGGTTGCAGCTTTTGCATGCAGAGCAAAGACAGAATATGGAGAAAAACACTTCGCTCAGAGTACTTCCTTACCAGTCATCGTCATTGTTAATATATTATATCATGCTTGAGTCTGAAGTCACTAACTGGGATCAACATGGCATTGTACTCGGCTTCTCTAAAGACATGTAAAGCTACAGCCAAATCATGTATCCAGTGTAAAATTTCTTTGCAGTTCTTCTATTTTGTTACAGTTGGGAGATGGAGGATGGGCAAATATGGGTCTTCATGCTTTGATGTTGTATAGACCCTGCTTGCAGCTACCTACGATGCCCAAACTATCAAAAAGAGGAGTAGTGACAGATGGGGCAAGGACTCTTTGGAGAGATGTGGAAGCTCTGTTTATTGACAGCTATTAAGTATTTTCAAACAAACAAAGACACTCTGTGTGGTTGGTTCCATTTTGCCTAGAGATGGTACACATAGAAATCGATACAAATAACTTTAAAGGTGCATTTACCTATCTGGGCATGCTACAAATTCAGTTGTTCAAGGTTCTTCCCTTCTGGAGTAAACATTGATTGTAAATGAGAATTCATTCTTTTCTCATTTTCTTTTTGAAGTCTTCTTCTCAAAATTACCTGGGAAAGATGGTCTCTGCTTCACCAATTCATTTCTTCAGCAGCAAATGCAGGCAAATGTGCAAGTGAATGGAGTCCAAATATGAATGTCGCTATGTGCGTAGCCTGATCTCTCTCCTGGCAGAGAAACATTCTGAAAACGTGGAGAGATTCCTGCAAGTTCCCACCAGCATTTTACATACAGTGTGGCTAATATCTAACAGTTCATAAAGCTCACAGTACCGTATTGGACACTTTTTATGTGACAGATACTGAGATTGGGTAAGATGGGTTGCATGGAATATCATAAGTACGTATGTTTTAGTTCAGTGGTTAGGGACTGGCACTTGTAGTCCTGTGGTTTATAAGATTTTTGACTCATGACCCTATAGCTTTGTGTATACTGGAGTCAATTGACAGCTGATACCTTTCATCTGAGGACGTAGGAGTAGCCTAGTCACTCCCAGATACATTGTTGAAAACCATTGGTGAAGTCGGGTCTGCCAAAGAAAGAAAATACATTATTTTTATAAAGTAAGTTTTAAATGGTTACCAAAACCAAAAAGTAAGGTTTTCAGCCTGTTTTTCTGTTCACAATTCTAAGAATATACTTCAAACAGATGAGGAATTAGTTTTTCACATAGATACCTGGTGTCAAGGGAACAGGTTGTGTACTTTGGGCAAATGATCTCTCATTTGTTTGAAATTAGGGAACGGTTAATCTGTCAGGCCAGCCTGTGTTTAATGAAATTATGATCCGAGGCATTTTATAAAATATGTTCATAAAGGGCATGTAAAGGCAATTTCAGACTCGGGAGAAAACAGTGAAAGTATTTTCTTCTAGAACAAAGTATCATCAGGTTTGTCTCAGGTGTGGGAAAATATGATGCTTTTTTTTAGCTTACCAATAAATAGCCGTTGCAACCAAGTTTAGAACATTGTTCCAAGGTCAGCAGAAAGATTCTCATTAGTCTCAGTGGATTTTACATAAAAAAACAGACTGGAAGTCAGAAACATCTGGTCAGTGGGCTAACTAAGGTTCATGCTATCATTTCTTCTATTCAAAGTAACTTTTTTTCTGTGTTACTTCTGGAAAACACAGAGTTGTGTGCTACTGTATAGTCTACCTTGTGTATCTGAAGGGTTCCTTTGGCCCTCAACAGGCACAGCAGTACCCTTTCCCACCCTCGGCACGCCACTGTTTAAAATGCACTCTGAACAACAGACACTGAACTTTGACCAAAACAAATGTTTACCTACTCTTGCTTCAGCTTCAAAGCCTCCCTTTCTCAAATGTTGAGAGAAAAGGAAAATTTCGCTTGACATATATGGAAAACAGTAAATTTAATACTACATTTAGTAATTCAACCCCCTATGCTTCTGACATGTCCTAGCAGTAATGGCAGTGAAGCTGGGTTTTCAATTCAGTAGTAGTAGTATAGACTTAGCCCAAAATCTGACGCCACTCTGTGAAATCAGACAGTTGCAGCAGGACAATGTGTCATAACTGATCTGCGTGTTAACTTCACTCTGTACGGGTGTGACGTTAGTCTTAAGTTGTCAGCTGGACGTCAGTGCCATTCTGAGACTGAACTACACACACATACAAAATCAAAGTGTGTTGATTCTCTCCTGAGAGTGACATGAGCTTGCTGTCTCTTTTTTCTCTTTGAAACCTATCGCATACTGCTTCCCGTTCAAGTGTAATGGATTGTAAAGCTGTCTGCTTAGATATGGCATTATTTACTTGATGTTATCGTCATCAAACTTCATGTGGAAGACACAGAACAATCTATTGAGTAAATCATTGGCTGTAGCTTATATACCTTTCAGCTCAAAAACTATAAAAGGGCAGCAACAGTATTTGGCACAACGAAGAGAAAATGTATATAGTGTGTTGGTGGAGTAAAAAAGAAAGGAGAGCTTTAAAAAGCTATAATCTTGAGATAATTTTTAAATGGACTTTTAAAAGGTAATTTGAAAACTGTGGAAGGGATATAGTATATTTTCAGCCCAAGAGGTGGAACAACACATTCTTACATACCCTATGTCCCCCAGGAGCAGAGGTGGCCTGCACAAGTTCTGCTATAGATGCATGCGACTTCGTTCTTCAGGATAGTCAGTGTACTTCCATAGCAGTCAGCGTACTGGTAAATTATGCAAATATGAAAGGGTTGAGGTTATTCTTTAGTTATCTTGTAGTTTGAGGGGTTTTTTTTGGAACATTTTATGAGGTTGCATGGATTTTTAGAAGTTCATTGCCTATGTAGAAACTATAACACCAGGAGAGAAAATTCTCATCTGTGGGCCTGTAATTAGACCTGTGATATAAAATGCATTTTCCAAACCAGGCTCCTGCATAAAGAGAACAAAACTGTTGAGCAATTAGCATTTCATTTATGCCAAAGAATATACAAATACAGGGATATGCAAGTGCTGAATATTAATATTTGGTTTCTCTGCAGCTGCAATTTCCAGATATGTGGAAAAGCAGCACATTGAAAAATCACAGAATCATAGAATTGTCTAGGTTGGAAGAGGCCAATATGAATGAAAATTTACTTTTTTATTTTCTAATTTATATATTTACAGATAGGGAAAACAGGTGCCTACCTGCAGTTCCTCAGTATTTTGTCCCGAATGCTGATTAGATTGACAGAAGTGGATGTTTATGATGAGGAAGAAATCAACATTAGTAAGTTCTTGGTATAAAAATATTCACTTCTGGACACAGTAGAAAATTGTTAAGTTAAATTGAAAACTAGTTGTCTGTATATTTTATGCTGTTCACCTTTGCAATTAATTTACATTATTGAAATATTTTAAGAAGATTTTTGTGTGATCTTCAACTGATACTTAAGAATGTTTTATCATTTTACTCATGATTTAGACTTTACTCTTCTAATCTTCCTCTCAGTAAGAAAACCACATACCTCTGTTTTTCTTTGGAAGTAATCAACAGCATTTATCTATATTAAATGGTATCCAGCCATTGTTTTTGAGTTTAGAATTGGAATGATCTTTTGTGGTAAAGTATATAAAAAGAATCAGTGGAATTCTGGCAGATTTATACCATGAGGCGCAATGTCATATTTTCTAAGTACATAAGACTGCATGAGGGAGGAAAACAGTTCCTGCTCTCTAATAGCTAAGTTTAGTCCAAACTTCCTTTAGTTACAGTGTATTATTCCCCTGTGTTTCCAGATATATTCCTGACACTCGGCCTCAGTAATTAAGGGCTGGATTACATAGAAAAATAAGGGAGATATTTGATGGGATAAGTCTAATTCTGCAGTAAAAGCATGTCCACAGCCAGCGGGGGAGAGTCTCAGGCAGGTGCTACCTCCTGATAGCTGGATCCATCAGACCCTGGCTGGAAGCCGTTCAGTCATTTCACTGTGGGACTGTGCCTTGGCTCTTGTCTCTGAAGGCTTTTTGAGGCAGTAAACAGGAGTTTTCCTCCCCACTGAGCTATGCTGGAGAAACAGGCAGCTCGCCCCCAAGGTTTATGGCAAAACCTGTGGGAAAGGTGACCAGTCCGCTAAGGGAGAGGTTTCTGTAAGCGGTCCTTTGTATTTTAGGCAGGATTTTAGAGGTAACTCACAGTCAGGGCATGAAAATAATTTCACCATCTGACTAATTCCACTGGAGTTTCATAGATACTTTGGGTGCCAAAAGACAGGGTCTTGCCTGTTGTAAATAATCATTTAGTCTATGCTCATAGACATGGAGTTACGGCTCTTTACAGCAGCTTACAGCTGACCACCAAACCGAGCTCCTCACTACTGTCCATTTTACTCTTGTCAGATCTTTCATCCTCTTGACAAAGGTAGAAAAGTATTTCGTAAGGACTTGTGTACATTTGGGGTTTTATGCCAGTTAACCTGTTTCGGAAAAAGGCATGATTTCACTGCACGTTATACCAATACTAGTTACTAATTTTCTCTTACTCTAGGGTGAATTATCTTTGATTACTCTGGTCTTAGCACTAGAAGGGGCATTTGACTTTAACTCTGCTCTGTACTTAATACCACAATTTCTGAAGCTTTAAGAGGGCTTCTTTTCCTCTGTGAGAATAACATCTCTTTCTTCAATTGAGTTCACGAATGTGGTAGTCAGTGGAAAGACTCCAAATGCCTGGATGCAGGCAAATCAGAATTAGCAGACCCTTGACATTGTTTTCATCATCATCCTACCAATGCTCCAGTAAGATTACAGAGGTCTTAAATAACAAAGATTTTAAAGCCAGAATTGCATTGAGGTATAAGGTACATTTGTTCAAAGGTGCACTTCTTGATGCATAATATTGCTTCCTCAGAATGATGAAAGAAAAAATGATGCAGAAATAATAGGCATAGCAAAACCATCTATAGCATTAAAAGGCGCTTTAAAATTGTAATTGCATGGATTCTTATTTTTCAATAATATCATAGACATAAGAGAAGAATCTGATCAATACTACCATCAGCCTGGAGATATGTGGCCAGATTTGGAGACGTTTAAGAAGACGCCTTTTGACTACACTATCCATGACCCAAAATATGAAGATGCAAGTCTGATTTGTTCAAAGCTTCAGACTATAAACAGTGAAGGTTAGAATTTAAAAAATATTGATCGGTACACAAATATGTATCTATTTGTTTTTAATGTGAGAATCCCTTTAAACTTTTAAACAGAGTGAAATTATCAGAATTGCACTTGACTAAGTAACAGTGAAAAAAGATTTGAAGTTTGCTAGATGAAGCACCAAAGTGTGAGCCTTATAAACGTTTTATGGAATATTATACAGGTAGTCCTTCATTTAAAAAGCTCTGATTCCATAGTATGTTTGTGTATTCTAATGTTTTTATGTAGTAGCGTTGTCCTGCTCTGTAGCAATGAAGTAACTGATGTGGGTGAAGTTATTTATGTACTTAAAAGTGTTTCTAGGTTTATTTTTTAGGTTTTGGTTTAGGCTTGGAAAGCGTGAGATGCGTATGTCCAGATCTAGATTCCTGGTGTACTGAGGTGTGAATTAGTCCTCTGGATTAGCCAGCAGGACATACCCAAGCCCATGGGACAAGGTAGGATGTATCCAAGCGTGCTGAGGGAGGCGGCCAACATCATTGTGAGGCTGCTGTCTGTCATTTGTAGAAGGTAACAACAACTGCTGGAGGTTCCTGATGGTTGGAAGAAGGAAAATGCTTTGTCCATCCTTTACAGGACAGAAGGAGGATCGAAGCAATTACAGCCTAGTCAGTCTGCCCTCAGTCCTCAAAAATGTTATGGAACAAACTCTCCTATAAGCCATATCCAGACCCATGAAGAATAGGAAAGTGATTGGGAGCAGCTAGAATGGATCTATCATAGGCAAATAGTGATTGGTAAACATGATTGCATTTTATGATGAGATGACTGGCACTACAGACAAAGGAAGAGCAGTGGTTTTATCTTGACTTCAGCGAGGTTTTTGTTACTGTCTTCTATAATATCCATACAGCCAAAATTGGAGAGAGATGGTTTGGATAGGAGGATTGTAAAGTGGGTGGGAAATTGGCTGGACCACTAAACTCAAAATGTGATCAAAATCTGACTGCCAGCTGGGTATGCATGGCAATACTCAGAGACTGACAGTGAGGCAAATGCTGTTTAAGGTTGCCATTAATAACCTGGTCAAAGGGACAGAATGCAACGTCAGCAAGTTCATGGATGATACCAAACTAGGGGAGCAGTCAGTATGCAGGAAGGTAGCACTGCCATTCAGAAGGACCTTGACAGGCTGGAGAAATGGGTTGACAGGAACTTCAAATGGTTCAACAAAGGTAAATGCAAGATCTTGCACTTGGGATGGAATAACTCTTTGCAGCTGTACAAACTTGGGGCCAGCTGTATAGATAGCAGTTTTGAGGAAGGTGACCTGATGATCCTGGTAGACAACAAATCGAACATGAGTCATCATGGCTTATTGGACTGACTTACTAAAAATCTAGCAAGCAAGTCAAGTGAGGTGATTATTCTACCACATCTGGAGTATTCTGTCAAGTTGTTGGCTTCCAAGTACAAGAAAAACATTGACATACAGAAGTGAGTCTAGTGGGTAGCCGCCAAGATGGATAGAGGCCTGAAGCACATGCTTATACAGAAAATTGAAGAGAATTGGGTTTGCTTGGTCTAGAGAAGTTTAGCAGGGGCATCTGACTGCTGTCTTCAACTTCCTAATGGGAACTTATAGACGCAAACTATTATACGTACACAGCATAAGGACAAGAGACAACAGACACAAGTTGCAACATGGGAAATTACAATTAGATAGTATGAAAAATATTTCCAGAATAAAAGGGGTCAAACCATGGAACAGGTTGCTGAGAGAGACTGTGGAAACTCCATTCAGTGATTTTTAAATCTTGACAGGATGAGAAACAACCTTGAACAACCTGACCTGATGCTGAAAATCTGAGTGAAAGGTTTGGCCAGATGACATAACAGAAGTCCTTTTCAGCAGAAATTACATCTCATCTTCCTTCAGTCTCCCTTTTTATAAATGTAGATATTTGCTAAAAAGCAACATCACTAAATTTGCCAAGTTCATTTCACATAATCTACTGTGATGTCCATAAATTTGCCAAGTTCATTTCACATAATCAACTGTGATGTCCACAGGACGGTAAATGTCTGTCATTACTCTTTTTTACTATTTATTACTTTTGCAAGCATTCAACCCATAATAACAACAGCAACAATAATAATTTTCATAATCCGGCTTTGCTTACACCTCAGCCTTGTGTGAAATCTGTACAGAATTATCATAATCATGAATTTACAGATACTTCTTTGTAGTCCCATTTGTTGTACATAACAATTTATAAAACATACTATGCTCAGAATTAATTCACATTTTGTTTTGCATACGTTTAATCCTGCCATTGTTCCTAGAGCTAATTATAGTGACAGAAACAGTTTGTCACAAGGCAGCACATTCTGGTCTTGAATATATGTTACGTTTCAGTTGTTTCTTTTTTTAATAGACAGATCAATGAGCAGGAGACAGGAGGATATGTATACACACCGTCAAACAACTAGGATGAGATTATCCAAGTATGCAGCATATAACACCTACCATCACTGTGAACAGTGTCATCAGTATATGGGTTTCAATCCCAGGTACCAGGTAAAGATTTCCAGATATTATTCTGCGGATCAGAAACTGAAGCAGACACAACTCAAACATGTTTTTTTATATGTTCACTGTATCTGAATTGGTTTACAAGTTGTATGTATATGTTAAAAACAGCTGATTTGCAGATTTTGTTATTTCTTGAGGTTTGCCTGTCTTGACCAGACTGCAGGTTTGGGGATGTCAGAGGACTGATCCTTGCCTCATTTACACTATCTTATTCAGCGCTGTAATCTGCATTCTACATGCATACTAGCTGTTAAAACTACTTTCCCAGCAAACTTTTCCGATGGGAACTTGCTTACATTTTCACCCAAGTAACTGCAAAAGGTGCTATAAGAGTAGTCCAGCATGGAGTAGTCTATATGTGGCATACAATACAGACTGTTATTACTCAGAGTAACCCTCCATTTTCCTGTCTGTTAGAATGTGAGGAACAAGGTATTAGCAATGCAAATACTGGTTTTTATGTGTCAGTGTGTCTTAAAGCCAAGAGTGGCCTGTAATTATTGGTACCATCTGCAAGACAAAGTTGAAACAGTGGTTTCAAAAGAGGGAACAGTTTAATTTATATTTTTTTTTAGTGTATGCTCTAGTCAAGGGGGTATCGCTTAACTTAGTGAATCATGGGGTAAAATCTAATGCAGTACAGTAAGTGATTGTAGTTGTTTGGCAATGTTATAAAAGTGTATTAACTACACTGAGACCTTGTAGTTTGACTCTAACCACTGGAATTATCCTATTTTTTCCCATCCTCAGCTTTATGAGTCCACACTGCATGCATTTGCCTTTTCCTATTCTATGCTGGGAGAAGAGATCCAGCTGCATTTTATCATTCCGAAGTCAAAGGAGCATCATTTTGTCTTTAGCCAACCAGGAAGACAATTGGAAAGCATGAGGCTACCACTAGTCACAGATAAGGTAGATGGATAATTATATTTATGGCCATATGGAGATAGACACTACCAATTTTAAAATTTGTTGATTTAGGATTCTTTACACTTCTGGTCCTGCTGTCAAGAGATAATGAAGACGTCCTGATACTAAGCTTGTATTTTATCCCAGAAAGGAAGACATGAAGCAAAACTGTCAAGGCACCAATAAGCTGTTTCTTTTGCTCGTTATCAAGGTTGATCCTTTGGTAAAAGCACTCTTATCTAGGGCAAAAGGCCTTTGGTTATGGGTTTAAGATGTTAAAGTGAGAATGGTTTCAGCAATGAGCCTCAGAGACATGGTTTTGTTTATCATACAGTGACTAAGAGGAAGCAATTTTTTACTGTAGAGGAAGGCAGTGGATTATCCTGTCTTATTCTGCATATATGCTCAGTTGCTTTCATATAGAAATAAGGCTTTCAAAGAATCTTTGTCATGGCTTCAAGGCTGTCCAAAGAATTACATGGCACGCTTGTAGAAAACACTTTATAAGGTCATCCATCTGACAGGCTATGCAGACTCTGATGCTGGCCTTTGCAGTGACTCCTAATATCCATGTCTAAGATGAAGCTGTGCCTTGCTCAGGCCACACTGCTTGGAGAATTGAAGCGATATGTGGAACAGTAGCAAGTGGTAGCACTTCTATGCTGGAAAAAATAAACTATTTCCAATAAACAATAATCAATCAATACCACCCTCCAGTTCAAGCTTTTATGTCCAGTTCGAGTTTGAAATGGGAGAACCCAGGAAGAAACACAGCAGCAACTGTGCAATGCGAGGATGAAACCTCCTGCTCTTCCTCACCCTGTAAACTAGTGCTTGGCTACACAGTCATCACTTGCACTGGGTCCTTGCAGATTCTCTTCCTCCTTCTGCCACTCACCTGCTTTGAGGCTTTGCGGCTTTATTCTTCCTTTGCTTCTCTTTCTGTTCACTTTCTCCAAAATGGTGCCTGCAATCTTGCTGCAAGCTTGAAAAGTGCTGTGGGATATAAACCTAGATTATGAAACCATTATATAATATTTTTATTGTTCCATGTCAGTTCCCTTTTGTGAACTCCACTGGCATCAAATCCACTATTTTGTGCTTTGGCAGTTTTAAATGTGGAGTGTTTAATTACGAGGGCTTTGGAGAGTCTTGGTAAAAAGGCAAACTTTCATTCAGGGTCCTTAATGACCTTAGTAGGAACCAAGCTAACATGAGCTGGCCAGACTGGAACAGTCCTGGATGCCTGTAGAAACAGGGTTTTCAGAAGCTGTACTATCAAACGTTGAAGCACCAAGTGAGCTTCAATGCATTCAATATTGGGTGACAGCCAGTCAGAAAAGGTAGTACTGCAGTTTTGGCGTAAAGTGTTTCTTCCCATCTTATGTCATATGGACCTAAATCCTTTTCCAGGTCTAGGCTCAAGGTCCCTGTGCACTTGGCAAGTCAAGGTTAGCAGTCCTATCCAGTCCATCACTCTCTCACCAGTTGGATAAGCTAAGTGATAGAGTTTTCTTTTTCCTAGCTTTTACAAAATTTGCTTATTTTCGTATTAAACTGATTTCAAATGTATCGGTTTGTCCAGTGTCAGTGAATCTGATTTATTCTCCTGAAGCACCTGGTTCTTTTTGTTTAAACATCCTGCAGCTTAATACAGAAACTCACACTTCTTTTTATTTACAGAGTGAAGATTACATAAAAAGCCCCACTTTTACTCCCACCACTGGTCGTCATGAACATGGACTTTTCAATTTGTATCATGCAATGGATGGAGCCAGTCATTTGCATGTTTTAGTTGTCAAGGAATATGAAATGGCCATATATAAGAAGTATTGGCCCAACCACATCATGCTTGTTCTTCCGAGCATTTTCAACAGTGCGGGAGTAGGTAAGTATAACAAGAAGTTTTAACAAATGCAGAAACGTGACTTGGTCCCTTCAGCTGTTGTTACTCAACAGTGAAATGTAGACGTACACCTTGTAGCTAGCATATCGGATCTGGTGATCTGGATTCTCTTTAAAGACAATGTGTCACAGTCAAAGATGAAGTTCACTTAATCCAGGTCCACCTAAATCCACCTAAAATAAAGGTAGATTAATTGTCCCCTAGAAACACTTACTCTCCTCTACTGATTTTAAAGGCACCTGGCGACATTAACCCAGATGGAGTTGCCTACTCTGTCTCCTTGTGGAAATAAGTTATGCACTATTTGCATAGGCAGTGATGCACCAATTTAGGTACATCTCTTAGGTATGTTCTGCTGAGATACTCTGTGAAATATTCAGCACCTTGCTTTTACTGCTGGTAAAACTTATAAACAGCAGTAGTGACAAACATTCAAAGTAGATCATCAGGGGAAATTGTTCCCGTGTTATTCAGCTGGTCAGTTAACATCTCTAGATGTTTGCACTAAGAGATGCTAGTGGAGCCAAATATCTGTCAAGTTAAAAGAATCAGTCGCTAAACCCTTAAGACACTAACAAATCTTTACCACAGAAGTCAGGCTTCATTTTGTGTGCTTCCCAGTGGGGTCCTGTAAGTCCCTTGCTCGGCAAGTGACAAAGTAAGTTGGCTCTGAGGAGTGTTAGGGTGTTAAAATCTTCAGAGCGGT
>NW_009649458.1:1046167-1065646 GCF_000708025.1 Charadrius vociferus | reverse complement strand
GAGCGGTTCATACCCTGGGCTGCAGAAATATTCACTTCAAGAGGCTTCCAAGTTGAAAGCAAACAATTTCTGCCCCTACTTTTCATTTGATGGTTTATGTCCTTGGTTTCAGGTGCTGCACACTTCCTTATAAAAGAGTTGTCTTATCATAACTTGGAGCTTGAACGAAATCGTCAGGAGGAGCTGGGGATAAAACCCCAGGATATTTGGCCTTTCATTGTCATTTCAGATGACTCCTGTGTCATGTGGAATGCAGTAGAAGTTGATTGTTCAGGAGACAGGAAAAGGTAAATAGAGCTTTTCCAGCTGATCTCTTTTAAGCTTTCACTGCATATCAGTTTTGAAATTGCATTTGATATGCTACAACTTTTACCCTGTACAAGCAGAGAATATTTGCCTAATGAGAGAAGTATTTTCCCTAGATATCTGCCTTTGCATAGCACATAGTTTTGTGCCTGTTTTTCATTCCTGTCCCCTGAGGATTTAAGTGCCCTGCAGCCTTTGCTGTATACCTTGACTCCGGTTCAAACTAGAATTACTTGGACTGCAGATTTCAGGCTCTGTAAACAGTCCCCAATACACCGGGCAGGCATGGGCATTCACACGTGCATTTTTAACAGGATTTTTCTAAGGAAGCTAAAAGACATTTCTGTGCAAATCATGCAACTGATTTCCTCTGGCTTTTTTGTCAGTCCCGGTCTATATGGCTCCTTTATTAGCTCCCCACATACCCAAACAAGTATTTTTGTTTTCATTACTTTAGAAGATTGTTTGTACTAGATATTTTTATCTATTCCCAGAATGGTGCTATGCAGGATTTACAGCAAACATTCAAAGAGAACTAAACGCAATGAGAACTGAGATTTATGGACTCTAGGGGTGGGCTAGGAGAATCTTACACTTTGCACATAAGTTATGGCACAAAGTCAGCAACCCTCCCAGAGTTATTTGGGACATTAGCCAGGTAACTTTAAAAGTTTACATATCTGAGTGAATATTTTGAAAGATCCAGACTTATTTTCAGATTTGTCATGCCAGTCCCCACCCCATAAGCACTAGTTAATTTTAAGTTTTGATTAGAGTGAGAGACAAAAAGTTGCGGTAAAGTAAGACAACACTGAAACTATCTACCTGATACTCATAACTACTTTCGACTGTTAAGAATTGCTCTTTAGCTGAATGAGATTCTGAATATTCTCTATATACTTTAAAATTAACTCATTTTTGTAATTATTGCAGTGACTATACATGGACTGAAAGGAATGTTTCCTTGAAGCAAATTCTGCAACATATTGAAGCAACTCCCAATGTCACTCACTATGCCTTAATTGGGATGAGGAAATGGTCCAGCAAAACAAACAGTGCTGAGATCAAGGAACCATTCTCCTGCTGCCATGTGCATGATTTCATTATGCTGAATGTCGATCTGACACAGAATGTACAGTACAATCAGAACAGGTAAAAGAATCAGTAGCATCTTTCAACAGAGATAATGAAACAAATAAAGGAATTTTAAGAGAAGCTCTTGCTGGCTTTTTGGGGAGGTTGTTAATGGGATGCAGAGAGATATTGTTTTCTTATTGATGGTTCAACTCCTTCCCAATTTGCTAGCAGGTGGAAAAAGACATTAATCTCCATAGTTCTAAACAAAACAGTCACATTTGAATTACAGGGTAGACACGCTCAGCAGTGTGTCCCGCAGTGCTGGTCCACCAGGTGTCTCGTCCAAGTGGCCTTTTGGTAAACACCGTACTTCTCCTGCCCACTTACCTGGACTGCCTTCCAAAGGAAACAGGGTGAATGGTGCATAACCACATCTTGTTGTGACATGGAACTGAGGTATAACTGGGCTATTTTACCCTGAGGAGCACAGCACTGGAGCATACTGCATGTATGCTCATCAGGATAATCAGAAAAAGGAATAAATGAACCTCATCAACATTGGTGTTGGTTTCTCACTTTCAGTTGTCTCACAAATCCTAATTTTTCATTTATTGTGCTGCATAGGATATATCAGATTATAATATTGCCATGCACAGTATCACCACAGTTACCAGAACTGTATTCACTAAGTACTTCATCTCACAGAATTTTGCTGATCTATGTGAAATAAATTGTGGTTTTGGCCCCGTTTCTGAGGCACAAGCATTTTTTGAAACAGAATTAAGTAGATATTGCTAGAGGTGGGATTCACTTCTCTAAAACCGCTTTTGCTCTTTAAGCACCTCAGGACATGTGAGATGTCTGTATGGGGCTGACAGGTATGACATGAAATCTAAATGTGTTTTTCTGTAAGATAGGTGGGATACCCCAGGTAATTTAAAATGCCCCTAAACACCTGGACTTGGATAACTGAATGTCAGTGTACTTCTCAGAACTCGGCTATCTCAGGAAGATGTCTTTTGAAGTTCAAGTTTACTTATAACTGCAGGGAAGCACTTCTGCTTTCATTATTGTGTGAGTAAACAGATGACCTAAATTTCTATCGCCACCAGCCTGACACTTTAAAAGAGCATTTTAAACTTGCTCCCATGCATGTCTTACTACAGAACTGTGCTCCCAGGCTGTCTAGCTGTTGCACCTTATGAAGCATTATGAAGGGCTAATGAAGACAGCGACAATAAAGCAAAATGATATGAGTACAGGCAGCAAAGTTAAAATGTCAGGAATGCCAAACCACAGCACCCATTTCCTGCCCGTGCCTTCAAACCGTGCGTGGCTCATCATAATCCTCTGTGTGGGTGCTGTGGAGCATGAAGTGTTATATGACATTCCAAGCCTGGGCTGGCAAGGAAAAAGGTACACTTTAAAACACAGAGACGCTGACATCCAGAGATACCAAATATCCCCATAAATATTACTAAGATCAAAGACAAGATTTTAAAAACGTATAATTAAATGTCACATTTCTCACTGATGTTCACCGTTGCAGTAATCGCTCAGCTCAAATCCAAGCCCTGGATGTTAATCCAACAGTTCTGCACATCATCCCGTTTGCTGTGTAATATCTACATTCAAAATGGAGAACTGAGTCTGAAGTTTCCAAAGGCCAGAGAATTGTAATTTAGTCAGCTTTAGAAGTTCGGTTTTATTCTGTTCCATCTTATTTTTAAAACGGATCAAATTTAGCTCAGGGATGTCTGGCCTCATTCTGCTTAATTTATTCCCGTCTCTGCAGTTCTGGTAGATTAAGAAAAGACTCCTTGTCTTCAAATAGTTTTTGTCTCTAATGTAAAATGGCAATATTTTTGTAGAGGAATATTGAAAAAAATTACTGAATATTTGTTTTTTAAGGGAAAAATTAGTAGTCAGAGACCTCTGTGCATTTGACAAATCAAATGCAGGGCCTCATCCATTTCCTTGGAAGTCAAAGGAAGTAATTTCCTTGACCTTATTTGGGTTAGTAACACATGTAGCTATTTTCTATGACTGCATTATTATAGTAAAAGGCAAAGAAAATATTTTAACTCCTGGGTCTTTTCCCTGGCAATTTACTACCTTTTGCTTTCCACTTTGCCCCATGTTTCTGGTCCTTTCCCTCCCTAACTGGTTCCCTTCCTCATTCTGGTCTTCTGG
Organism: Charadrius vociferus; assembly: GCF_000708025.1. Taxonomy (NCBI): domain Eukaryota; kingdom Metazoa; phylum Chordata; class Aves; order Charadriiformes; family Charadriidae; genus Charadrius; species Charadrius vociferus. The sequence goes on along the minus strand of NW_009649458.1, from coordinate 1,062,070 downwards.
AACTCATCCTAGCCTGGTTTATTATTACAAAGCCTCTTTCCCTGACTGATGGGGGCTGGTGTCCTTTCTATAGTGCTGATCAAAGACCCTGAGTGCTTGTATTTGTTAGGATGTGATGAGAAACATTCCTCTGAACTGCTATGATTTTATTCTTTCCAGGTTTACATGTGATGATATTGACTTCAACTTGCGTGTCCACAGCGCTGGCCTGCTCATCTGTCGGTTCAATCGCTTCAGTGTCATGAAAAAGCAAATTGCAGTAGGAGGACAGCGATCCTTCCACATTAAGTCTAAGGTGGGAACCGAGACCTCTGTTTCGTTGTTGTTCAAATTCTGATCTCCTTTTTGTACCCTTTAACCAGGAGAGCTGAGGTATTTTGTTGCAACACCAGTTGCCAGTAATGGGTATGTCTACTATGTTATTTTTTTTCTTTCTTTCTTAAATCCACAATATTATTGGCATAAATGAACCTTTCCCTAATAATTTTCCTTTAAAGCTTTTAAAAACACCTAAAGTATCTCTTTACGATCCAGGTAACCATTCACTACGAGCTTTTTATCTATAGCTATCGAGTTGCTCATCTTCATATGACTTCATATGTAGGAGTACTCTATAAATAAAAATAAAATTCCATGAAACTCTGAGACATTTTGGTAGCAGATATTTTTGGCTGACTGACTTTGCTTGTTATAAAAATATTAGATTTGTAGGATAGAGATATATTTCATAGAAACCAAAATTCATATAAGTACAACTTGATTGATCAGGATTGATCTGTACCAGAAATATTTTTCCTCATAGGTATCTGACACTCCAGTTTCAATCTCACCTGCTCAGTACATTTGTGCTCCTGACAGCAAGCATACCTTCTTGGCAGCACCTGCTCAGTTGCTTCTTGAAAAATACCTCCAGTATCACAGCCATCGCTTCTTCCCTCTCTCACTGAAGAATTACAGCCACCCAGTGCTATCTGTGGACTGTTACCTTAACTTAGGACCACAGGTACTGAACAAAATAATCTTCAAGCAGCTCTAGAAAGCTATAGGCGATGTTTTGGATGAGTTCATCGATGCGTTCCTTAATAATAGTTAGACAGCCTTTGACTAACCAGGTATTAGATCCCGATAATGTTAAAATCAAATTCTTAGTTCCATAGAGATATTATTAGAGGCTTCAAATAAAGTATATGGAGAACAATACCAGAGTTGTCCTAAATTCTAATACAGTCTGTGAATTATATTAGATTCTGAATTAACACAGAACACTCTCTTCTTTAAGAAGTGTTTTCTCAGTCAGCTATAATTTGGCCCTTGCTACAGCAAATTTCTTCCACAAGAGTGTTTTACAAATAGTAGCTAGCCCTTAGAAAGCACTTCAAAATACAAATGTTTTAGTTTACTTTTGACTGATGATAACCTGAGGCAGAGCAACAGAGAAACAGTCAGAACGGGAGAAGCTGCCATTACATCTCAGGAGCGGTTGGCTCTCTCTGATGAGTTTGGATCTAAAGCCAAGGTCATGCTTAAACTCAAAAGTAGGTCAGATAGAAGTGTGATACTAAGGTGGTGGTGTTCAGGAGAGAGAACTGTTTCACCTGACTTGAATACTAAATGAAATTCAGTCTTGCTGGATTTACTAAACTTTTTAACCAAAACAGCTGTGTAATGACAATATATGCTGCTCCCAGAACATTTTGAACTATATCTTTTAATTTCCTTTGTGGCTGAGCTCTTACAGGTCTGTGTTCCCGCCACGTTTGGAAAAACAAACTCTGTGGAAGGGCATTGTACTGTTACTGTCTTCATCCATTGCATCCTCTCAGCTCTAACCCATTCAGCATTCTACACCCATTCAATTCGGTTCTGGAATTGCTACCTGAGCTGGAATGTGATGCAACAGGATTGAAGGAATATGGATAAATATAGGCATCCTGGGCCAGAGTCTTAGTTGCTGTGGGTCAACCTTCCTCCACTAAATCATGCTGATTTATGCCAGATGAGGGTCTGCCTTGACTAAGTAATACAACGGCACTTTGGAAACAAAGCCTTGTGTGGAAGATTCTTTAATCTAAATTTATAAATCCTGAAAGGCTGCTAGAAATATTCCCAGTTCATAGTGGATTTGGGGAGTAGCCATAAAAACAAACTAGACAAGAGGAAACCTCGTGCATTTATCTATATGCGCAACTCTGCTGACTTGAGTAACCCTATCATAATGTAAATGAAATTAGGCATTTCTAAAGGGTTCTTTTCACGTCTGATTGCACAGTTACTATATACACTCACGTGTAGATAAACTTTGCTGGTCAGGTCACAGTGTTATGGTTCTGGGGCGCTATTGTTACTGCAGCTTTCAAACCCTACCATATCTAAACCTCATGTTAATATTAGTAATTAATAGTAATGACTAAATACATAATTACGAATAGTGTTTTTATGTAGGTTTTTAATAAGCAGAGGGATGTTTAGGAAGCAACTACAAAGATCACAATATTTGGAGTTGGAAAGCAAGTCTAAATTTGAATCAGGTGCAAATACTGAAAGCTTGAGATCAAGCCTTAGCTTTATATACAAGCTTGAAAAATGTTAATTTTTTTTTTCCCCTCTCCCCATCAGATTGCAGTTTGCTATGTGAGTTCTCGGCCTCACTCTCTGAATATCAGTTCCTCTGGTTTGACATTCAGTGGTCTCCTGCTATACCTGTGTGACTCCTTTGTTGTAGCTAGCTTTTTGAAGAAGTTTCATTTTCTTAAAGGTGAGCTGCAATAATTTTATGACAGAGAATTACATGACCTGGTCTCTGGGAACCTGGGGAAAAATGTATTTTATATGAAAATATACATGCCTATGTATGTATATGCATGTATTCCTATTTGTCTTTATACCTCCCACCCATCTTTGCTGCTTGATCATGTTGGCTCTGTGCTGTAGTAAACTGGTATATAACAGTGCTATAAGTTCTGCAGATTTCTAAGTGGGGAGGAATGTTGGATCTATATAATTATGCCTAGTGTATATGCATAACTCCTTACTTTATGTTTGAAAACTGAGTTGTTATGATCTGCTGTGTTTTTTGTTGCCATTAATATAGTTTCATGTAGGTGTGTGTAGCAAAGTGCAGACTGGGCTATGCAGTGCTTTTTCCTGCACACACCACTGAAGCTGCATGAGTGCCAGTGTCTCTGCTCATTCTGGAGTAGCGTCCACATTTTCATCAGCCTTTCATCAGCCTATCAGAGTAACTGCAAATGAAAGCAGTGCTTTTATACTGCATTTTTTGAGTGTTCAGAGGCTGCAAATCAGTTTCAGATTGCATAAACCAGCCACATGAGCATTAAACACCACATGACTTGTTTCTTTTTATTATATAGTCAAGTTGTTTTTTTTTTTTTGTCTTGGGCGTTTCCACTTACCTCACCATTTCTCATTCAGATTATTGAATTCTGGTGAGGTAATTATTTCCTCTTAACTGAGCACTTTTGTCAGAAGCCAAGAAATCACTCATGCAAGTTAAAATAGCATCAGCATGCCAGTTATGACAGTTGATATTGTCTACTAAAATATGATATTTCTTACTTTGGCATTCCAGATTTGCCTGTGTCTGTAGCCACACAGACCAATTCTTCTTTGCCGGCACATTAGCTTACCAATCCGAAAAGCACTAAAGTTTGTGATTAGTTCTAAGGACGTGTTTCGGCCATTTCTGGTCAGCAAAGCACAAAGAGCTTAGTCAGCCATCATGGTGATTGACTTGTGGTGTAAGTGTTTTGCTGAGTGAGAGTTTCACTCGACAAGGTAATGACCAGTAGGGCTGGAACACTAATGGGTGTAGGGCTTCATCTTGTTTTCACCCAGGACCATTCACCACCTCCTTAGACCTGATAGTTTTACCCTTCCTTACCCTTAAGAGTAGGGAATGTATTGTCGTCCTGTTTACTAGATGAATACGAACAACCTCAAGTTACACAAGAAGATCCTGATAAATAGAGAGCTAAACATAGTTTTCCTCAGTCCTACATGAGTGGCTTAATTTTCTCCCAAGCCCGTTTGTAATTCCTGTTGTGAAAATGGTGGAGCTCTAAGTGCTAAGGGGTGGTGGGAGCTGGGTGATCTGAGAACAAAGGGGATACTCACGTGGGTTTCTTTTTAACTGATTGCTTAGGTGCCACCTTGTGTGTGATTTGTCAAGATCGCAATTCTCTTCGCCAGACTGTTGTCCGTCTAGAGCTGGAAGATGAATGGCAGTTCCGACTGCGGGATGAATTCCAGACTGCCAATGCAAAAGAGGACAGACCACTTTTCTTCTTGACTGGACGACATATTTAATTGAAAGGAGACCCATTTCCTAAATGAAACAAGAGACTAGTTGCCACCATCTCATGAAATTACTTTTGAGAGGCTCTGCTTTCAGAATAGAAGCAGGGCTGTTTTCCATTGTTCATTAGAATAATATCTAATCAGCAAATTTACACTCATAATTCCAAACACTGAAGTGACTTTTCAAATTTAATTGTCTGATGGAAGTCATTCCTAACTCCTGGGAGAGATGCAGAAACTTACTACTCCGCTTGGCGGAAATAATTTTAGAACAGAAGGCGGGTCAATGAGTGCACTTCTCTGACAAAAAAGACCACATGCAAGTTCATAAGCAAGAGTTTTAGAAAACTTTTTTGTACATTTCAGAAACAGGAAATGTAAATTTAGGAGCAGATTCTGTTTTACAAGTATTATTTATCTAACAGTTGGCACAAGGCGAGAGGAATTGTAACAGTTTTGTAGTATGCTGCTACTGATTGATTCAGGTAGGTTTTTTATATGAAGATTTGTAAAGTATATTTCTTTAATAGTGGGAACTCAGTTGGAGCCTTAATTTTTGGAACAGGTGCCACACTGGATAGTTTTACCATACAGGACTCTTGGGATAGAAGCATAAATATATGTCTGGTTTTATTAGCATAAGGAAGAGAGTCATGAAAGTAGATTTTAAAATGAGATCTTAACATTTAAACCTGAAATTGAAATTACCTTGAGTAACTGAAGAGACCAAATGGTGAGACTGACCTGTAAGTGGCTTATTACATCTAGAACAGTGGTGTTTTCTGGTTTCTGATTAAATTTTGCACTGGCTGCAGACTTCAAGCTGGGCTAAGTGCACTCAAGACAGCAGATGAGATGGTTCTGAAACACTCCCAATATACTTTCTGGGGATATTTTCTTGCCAAAGTGCTTCAAAAGAGTGAGAAAATGGAGATAACATTTCTGAGAAATTCAGGTAGAAACTTAAAAACGTCTTCTAGAATGGCACCAGGCATCACAGTATTTTGTACACTCTAAATGTGAAATCAGTGATCCTGGTCTTTGTCTCTGTTTTTGGAAATATTCTCTGGGTTGCAAACTTCATGTTTGTCTTTATAGAATCAGTGTTGATTTCACTAAGTCCAGGTGCAGGAAGGATCACTATAGACATTGTCAGAAGATATCTAATCTTTGGGCAGTCCTTTTTTGCGGGGTACAGCAATGGGATGATCATTGGTTTTATACTGATGAAATGCCATTAGGTGACTGAGACCATAACAGTACTGACCTTGAAGTGGAGACATCAGTATGACTGTGCCAAAGAGCTAATTTAGGTTCATTTACAGGGAAAAGGTAAGTTCAGCAAGTTTGAGAGACTTAGATCTCTATTTACAACATAACTGCTACAAATCAGTGTGTTTCTGTATTTCAATGTCCTTGTTTCAGAGTGAGAATTCACTTCGTTTAAGTTTTGGGAAGGAAGGTGGGCATTGTCCTGTGTAAATAGTATTACCTGTTCAGGTTTCACCAGTTGATTAGTTAATTTAAACTTTTTAAAATAAGTGTGACATTTATGTCTAATTCATTCTTTACAAATAAAGTTCATGCTGCATGGACTTAGGGAAAAAAAAAAAAGGGGTTGGCTGAAAGAAGTTAATATACTGAAGGCATGCCCCAAATGGATCAAGAGAAAATACAGTGCTGTTTAATGGCCTAAAGCATAACACAGCCTCAAAGGTATACATGTTTTTACAAGAACTTGGAACTAAAGACAGCGGGATGAAATCTCCTTTCCTGTAACCAAATACTCAAACAACTTATACCAAGTGTCTGTAAACTTTCCCTGTGTTTTTCTTCGCAAGTCTTTAGATATTCCATTTTCTCCAAGAATCTAAAAAAAGGCCTAAAGTATATAATAATAAATAAATAATAATAAATCACATACTTTCTTAACATTGTCTTTTGCCAGGAAGTCTTCAAACTTTGACAAAATGCAGCTGCTAGTGGGCTGAAACCATCATACTCCTGAGTGTTGTTTCACCATTAACCTTTTGCTCGGTGAGTTACCTACCTCCTGTATCCTGTCTACAGGACAGGGCTCTCAGGATCTGGCCTCACCAGCCGTATGCCTATCGTGTGACTGAGCGCAATCATTGTCCATCATGGAGTATATACATAAGCAATTGTATATGGTGAAACTCGCTTGCACAGCCCATTGTCTGATGGAGCACATCCTGTTATAAGAACAGATACGCACTTACTGTGTGACCAAAATGCAGTTACTTCCCATCATACAAGCTGTGTACCCAACACGGTAGAAAAATATGTCATTTTGCTCACAGGATGCCAAAAATACAGTGGTGGATGAGTCAGGGACAGACGTTCTGCAGAGCTCCATCCAAAAGTTCCTTCATCCCTGACCTAGTTTGCAAGCCAAGCTCCCTTAGGGTGTAAGCTTCCAGGGAGAGGGACAATGTGGGGTTCCTGTCCAACTGTGACTCTGAGGTGATACAGTAATACAAATAAATAATCATGACAAATAAAAGCAAATTTCTTTGGATGGAGCTGGCATCCTGTGCTGTCGTTGTTTGCCGTAGGTGCACGTGCAGGTCCCAGCTCCACCCTTCTCTCCTCTTGCCTTTTGCAGCAGGGAATTACTGCCTTTCAGCCCCAGTGACCTTTGTTGAGAAAACTTGGCCCCTCCATTATGCAAACAGATCTTTTGGTCTTTTCTTTCTGACTTTGGACGTGGCAAGAAGACAGAGCTCTCCATCACATGGATTGACCTGATAATGTGGTAGCAAACAAAATAAAAGGCATTGCCTGCATACTTTTAGACTTTTTACAGCCTCTACCTTCTTCTCTAGTGCATTCCATGCTTGCTGGTTTAGTCATCCACTATTATCACCTGCAGATAGTATTGTTAACGTGTTCTGCATTGTGTGTCAGGATGGTAAAGTCTTTTATGGGTCAGCTTCTGCAAAAGACAGTACCCAAATATAAAGAAGGTTACTGGGAAGGTGACATTATTTTCCTTCTTACTATCCCCTCTCCACTATCAAAGCACTCTTCACAAGCACTTAAGCACTGGTATCTGGTATTTGAACAGCATGTGCATTACAGCTGATGTGAACACTAGAGGATGTAAGGGATTTCACCCTTCTTCCCTAGCAAGTGCCTCCTGTTGTGGTGAGAGGGAACGTACAGGTCTCGGCTCCCATCCTGCATCTAAAAGCAGCTGCTAAATACTGCTTGAGAGGGGGCTGCTTTTCAAAGGCTGCATCGGTGACACTCTGTGGTGAAATGTGTCAGTCACACAGAAAGAAGAAAGTACAAGCCAACCTCGTGCAGTTCAACAAGGCCAAGTGCAAGGTCCTACATCTGGGTCGGAGCAATCCTAAGCACAAATACAGGCTCGGTGGAGAATGGCTAGAGAGCAGCCCTGAGGAGAAGGACCTGAGTGGGCTGATTGACCAGAACCTCAGTACGAGCCAGCAATGTGCAATCGCAGCCCAGAAGGCCAACTGGATCCTGGGCTGCATCAAAAGAAGTGCGGCCAGCAGGTCAAGGGAGGTGATTCTGCCCCTCTACTCCACTCTTGTGACACCCCACCTGGAGTACTGCATCCAGCTCTGGAGTCCTCAACATAAGAAAGACATGGACCTGCTGGAGCGGGTCCAGAGGAGAGCCACGAGGATGATCCGAGGGCTGGAGCACCTCTCCTGTGAGGAGAGACTGAGAGAGCTGGGGCTGTTCAGTCTGCAGAAGAGAGAGATCTTATTGCGGCCTTCCAGTACCTAAAGGGGGCCTACAGGAGAGCTGGGGAAGGACTTTTTACTAGGGCATGTAGTGATAGGACAAGGGGGAATGGCTATAAACTGGAAGAGGGCAGGTTTAGATTAAACATTAGGAAGAAATTTTTTACTTTGAGGGTGGTGAGGCACTGGCACAGGTTGCCCAGAGAGGTTGTTGAGGCCCCATCCCTGGAGGTGTTCAAGGCCAGGCTGGACGTGGCCTTGGGCAACCTGGTCTAGTGGGGGTGTCCCTGCCATGGAACTTGGAACTCTATGATCTTCAAGGTCTTTTCCAACCTAAACCATTCGATGATTCTGTGAAGTAATAGACAAAGAACCCAAAGGAGGTGTCAGATGAGAGGTTTATAGGGTGGAAAATGGAGAGCAAGGGAAGTGGGGGCTGTGAATGGAGGCAGCAGCATGGAAGAAACTGAGGGGCAAGTAGGGCTCCTGGCTGTGGTAGCAAGTGTTTGCTGGGGCAGAAGGACCCTGGGCAGGGGCTGTGTGCAGTGTGAAGGAATCAGGATTTCCACAGCAGGGTGCGTGGCGTGAGCACCCAGCTCAACAGGTCCCCGCCATCTATGGGGCTGGGCTGGGCTGGCTGCAGGGCTTGGTGGGGGATCCCTCCTTTGTGGGGTGACATCCCTCCTTCCTGGGGTCTGTTCCCCATCCACCACCACGGTGTCTGTAGCAGAAATGACCATGCCAGAGCTGTCTCTCAGAGTGGCAATGCATTGCAATTATCTTAAAGACCAGCCTCTGCCTGCATCCATCCGCCACACACCGCTTTCCCAGCGAGCAGAGTCTGGCACATTGGCAGGCTCCCACAGTCCCGCCACACAGCCTTACACTGCACCACGCACAACCCGTCACCCTGCCTTTCCGTCCTACCAGAGTCCTCCGCTCACACATCATCCCCTACCCATCAGCAAGCAGCCATAATATTTCATCAGCTGTCACTGAAATACAGTGGCTATGCCAGTGTGCAATAAAATCTGTATTCTTTCCTTTTTCCCACTTCCTTAAGGACACAGCTCTTCGATGAAACATAAAACTTGGGCCATACATCCTCTGCCTCTCAACTGTGTTCTACTCCTTCTACTCCAATAATCCAATTGCTGGCATTGCCCATGGCTGACATATTATTTGGTAAAAGAGTGCTGGGGTGTTGGATGTAACAGTGAGACTCCCGCTCAGTGAGAAAAACACATTTGGAATCAACTGCCGTGATTTTGAGAAAGACTTCATAAAGCTGCTTCATATGTAAATGTGGTTTTGATTGAAATCCTCAAGAAAATCGAAATGCTTGATTTAGATTTACATAGTAATATAAACAGAAGTAAATTTCTTCACACTTGTTACATGACCGATGTGTTGATTATGCTTAAACTCTGAACATACTAAGGACTATGATTCTGGCAGTGTGTGCTGAGGTGCCAGAGAAGTTGAGTGGCATTGCTAACAGCAACTTAACATTATTCTTTATACTTAGAGACAACAGGAATGACATGAAAGTGAGTTTTTACTTATTACTACCTGCTACTAAAGGGACCCAGTAACAGTCTGCAGAACGTTTAGATATTGGCTCACAGGGTATTGTGATAACCTCTGGATTAATTCTGCATCATATACCTATGCAGAATGTGTTTTTGCAAATACACAGAACCCATTTTTTTATGTTGGTGTGATTTCTTTCCATTTGAACTTAAATTATTCTTGTAAATACTGTTGATTTATCAGCCACAGACCTCATAGATCTGTCCCAGACAAGATGACACCTGTGTTGGCGCAGGTTGGCAGCACTGTGCACCGGTCTGAAATCCCCCACTAGGCTCATCTTAGGGCTGAACATGCAGCATAGAATCATAGAATAGTTTGGGTTGGAAGGGACCTTAAAGATCATCCAGTTCCAACCCCCCTGCCATAGGCAGGGACACCTCCCACCAGCCCAGGTTGCTCAAAGCCCCATCCAGCCTGGCCGTGAACACCTCCAGGGATGGGGCAGCCACAGCTTCCCTGGGCAACCTGTGCCAGTGCCTTACTACCCTCAAAGTGAAAAATTTCTTCCTAATATCTAATTTAAATCTCCCCTCTTCCAGTTTGAAGCCATTATAACTCAGCAGCTGTGTAAGGTAGATTTTATTCTTGCTGTCTTAATATAGCCCTGTTTCAGGTACCCGGGTGCTATAAATTGCCACGGGTGTTTATGAGACAAAAGACTTCACAGAAAGAAAAGCAGTTCCATACACTACCGCGGCAGCTGCAGTAATGTGAAAAGGCTGGAGAAAGTGAAACTATTTTAGGTGAGTGGCACTGTCCCAGTACACTAGAGTTTTCACTGTATTTAAAAATATCTTAAACTAATCTTTAAGTCAAACAATTATACTATTAAAAATAAGATGACATAATCTTATCAGTTCAGCAACATAAAGTCCACACCAAGGTTACCATGAGCTAATATTACTATATTTAAATATTCTGGGATCATTACAAATGTTTTTTTCCTTCTCATGATACAGCATTTACAAATGCTGTTTATAAAAAGAAGTTGGCTCCTGTTTACCTTGTGTCATTGTGCAGTGAAATCATTTGGCAATGTTTAAAACTGACATCAAGATTTCTGTTTACGCTGCATAATTATCCAATGAAACTCGTTGCTACAGGGTCTCGCAGAGGCTACGAGCTGAGCAGGAGTCCAAAAACCGTTGTGAAGCTTATGTGAACTGTGAGTCAGAACATCTTCTTTGAATTTTGTGTCAGTCCCCTTGTTCCACGTGTGTCTTTGGTTGAAAACACCAACTGGGGAAGCAGCAGCAAAGTCGTGAAGTCCTGACAGTGGGGGAAAGGGAAGGGAAAACAGCTTCTGGGGTCGTGGGGGAAGAGGGAGGGAGGCAAAGAGACAGTGGCCTGGTTGTGTGGGCATGGCTGCAGAGAAGGGGAGCAGATGGTGGGAATGGCAACCTGAGCAAAAGGCTGGGAACCACTGTCCTAATGTATGAAAATTACAGAGAAAGTTCTTTTTACAGTTGGTTATTATTCCATTTCTGGACTTCTTGATCAGAAGTGTTTGGTGATGGATACCCTTGGACATAGGGTACCAGACTGTAAGGTGTATTGGTCTCGGAACAGCAGTTGTGGGGTTCGTATATGTTACACAGAAGAAATACTCGTACTTGTTAGTGGTTCCTGGTGAAAGCAGAAAGGTTCTGAGGTTGGACGGTGCAGAATATGACAAAGGCTTCAGACATACAGTGTGCTGGGAAAGATGCACAGCCACTTCTTGAAGAATTTTATAAATAAACATTAGGCAATGTATTACAATGATTTAAACAGTATTTCTGATAGATTGTTATACTTGGCCATCACAGCTTGAAAGCAAATTTAACAGAAGAAATGGGTGGGACGGTGGAAAATCACTCCAGCAAACACTGGTTTCTATCTTTTAAGTTTAGTGAATAGGCCTTTCAGCTTTTAGGAATGCCATTGAAATTCATTAGGTGTGGCATTTCCCTGTTTAGCTGAAATGAGAAGAATTGTATTGAATTTCCTTCCCCCAAATTGTTCCAGAAAGAAAATGTGATCTGTCAGATAGCTAATAAATGGGTTTCTGTGCTCACAGTCTTAACATTCGGTGTACAACAGAAGCAAGTAACTTAAGCATCTTGGTAACTTAAGTGCTGTGCAGTTTTCTCTTGGAAGTGTTGGCTGACAGCTTGAGAGTGACTTGGCTATTGGGCCACTTCACATTCTGAGTTTCTAATGTGAAACGTGAAAGAATCGAAGCAAGCATCAATTTTTCTGAAAATTACGTCTCTTCCAGATGTCTCTGTGATCCCAAGTCACCCATCGGGGGGGAAGTCCATCGGGGTCTGGCACCAGTGGGCCAGAGTGGCAGAGTTTCAGGCGCAGGAGCAGGTCAGAGCCGGCAGCACGAGGCTGTGGGACAGTGCAGGAGTGATGCTGAGGGCAGTGGACTCCCATAGGCCCAGTGAGTAACTGGGGTGAGCTGAGACTGTGTTGCTTGTACCTGATGCCTGTCCTGTGATGCAAACTCAAATTTCCTTTGCCATGTCAGACATTTGCTGCAGTTGGCAGCTGTGTTAGTTTTCGTTGATGCACAGGAATAACACCTCATTCCCAACACTCCCAAAACTTAAAGGCAACTGCATGCAGCAGTGAGCTTCCCTCGCAGCTGGGATGTCATAGCTCTTCTTGAGACCCCAGAATATATTGTTTTAGGAAACTGATTTAGACTTTAAAAAGCCCTGGATGTTGTCGTTTGGGATAAGGAGGCTGACGGAGGCAAGTACAGCTGATGCTGATGTTGCTGTTGGAAACAACACACAATCAAACCACAGCCTGTGCGACTGTGCTACCCTAATCCTCAAGCTGACGACGCCCAGCGGGCTGCCAGCTATCAGAGAGGACTCACTTTTTAGTCCTCTCTGTCTTTACCTGCTGCTTAGTGACACTTACAGTGCTGAGAGGCCATGGGTTGGCAACAGCCTGTTCCTCCACTCAGTGCAATATTTCCAAAGTTTTCTTTTTCCATCACTAAATTATTTTCCCACTTACTGAATTTGCATATTTAAGGTTAAATATCAAACATAGCTGGGCATATTTGTTCATTTGATAATCGTTATCAGCTCATAGCTAAGGCTGGGACGCTCCTGCGGTGATGTGCTATAAATAGTCTCTTTTGTTATGTAACTCAGTCGAAAGATTTAGAAGCTGCTGCCCAAAGTCAGAGATGAATCAGGAGGGTTCAGGGTTTTTGACAGCAATTTTATTTCACCAGCTACCGCAGCTGTAAGCAGAGGAGTAATAAATAACAACATTCAAGCTAAAGGTTGTGAATTGGAAAGGGAATCATCGCTGTGAATTAGTGGTCAGTTCAGGCACAAAGCCTCCTCTTGGCCTGGTTGTGATGACAAAGCTGCTGTTCCTGTCTGCTGCCAGCAGTGATTTCAAGATGCTGGACTTGACAGACAGACGCCTCTCACAGAGCCAGAAGGCAGGTATCAGGGCCTGTTTGTCTGAAGTTACACAGGGTGAGATCTCTAATAATGGGATTCTACACTCTGGTACCAAAGAAAACAGAAACAGATAATCAAAAGGGACAAAACGGAAAAGGAAATGTCGTTTTTTCAAACTTGACTGCACAGAAGAACAGAAAAGCTGTGCTGCCTTCACATGCACACAGTTATGGTTATGGAATTGCGCAGCTGTGCAGAAAGGCAGAATTAGATTTTGACATTAAGAACCTGTATTGAAAACAAAGTTAAACCAGTAAAATCCATACAAAATATGATTAATGACAGTAATAAAAATGTTGCCAGTGAAACTTCATTATATTCTGTTCACAGAATTTATAACCCAGCAAACTGTCTGATGATAACATCTCATATGAAAGTAAGGATACCGACTGTTTGGAAGTGAATCTGTGTTTGTCAGGCTTTGATTTTTCACTGAACCTTATGACTTAATTAGGATACTTGAGGAGTCAGTTGCAAGGAAAGTGCGCTCTGGATTACTGAGCTCAGGTTTCTTGCTCTGACTGTGCTTCCAAGAACTTCAGCAGGTAAAATTAGCAAGCAAACATGATCACTGGGAAATTATATTCTCTGGAGCTTTGTTGTCAACAGCTAAAACTTGAAGGCAGCATTTTTGTATATGGCCGAAACCAAGAGTGGTTTTAGAAGCATACACAAAGAATGGGGGAAAATGATGAGCTCAGGATGTCATCTGAGGAAGAGCAGCCGGAGACACCCACTGGCTCCCCTTGGTCTTGGGTAAGAGCTTATGCCCTCAGGTTGCATAGATATAATTTTAAAGATCTAGATAAAAGTAACTGTGCTGTGTGAACTTAAATAGAACCGAGCATCATCAGTTTTTTGTACTCTCCTGTTGAAGTTTGTGTTTCCTTCAGATTAGATTTTTCTGTTCTAGTCCTGCCTGTGGACATTTAAAAAAAAAAGGAATTGGGAAAACCTTCTTTTGCTTCTGTTGTGTATGTCAGATGCTACAAGAAAACCCGGCTGATTCTGTACTGTTTGCTTTGCTGTCTCACTGGCTGTGTAAAGCAGCACTGTTGAAAGATACCTTTTAGGTTTAATGGAGGGAAAATGATGTAAACAATAGTGTAAATGTTTGCTCTGAAGGTCTGCATAAAGAAAAGAGCCAGTGAGACCACTATTACAAATACAGAAATGCTTTGCCATAATTTTTTTTGTAAGATAGATGCTGCCTTAATGAAAGACAGACTGCACTGATGGTACACTAACAGTGGCTTCACAGTCCTGTCTTTTAAGATCTGGGCTTGATGACTTATGCTGGTAGAGAGGATGTGGGTCAGTACGGTTTTCTGATGGAAAGGGAGAGGATGCATTCACTCCAAAAGGGCTTTGAGTGAAAACAGGAACAACTCTACTGAATCACCTGGGAATTCTCTAAGTTTCAGGAAAAGAGGAGAGGGTACAACCACAGCTTTCAATTACTGTAAAAAAAGCATTAAAGTGATTAAAAAACAATTATATGCCTTGAAATTAGTATTTATGATTTAATTTCATAACCTTAAATTTCTATATCTTTATATAGACATACACATCCACATTTTTTTTTTTTTGAAATGTCAGTGCTTGAAATGGTTTCTAAGTGTTTATGGTCAGGCATGAATGTGTGTGTAAGCATGGAACTGATATTTCCTGCAGGTACCCAAGGAGTTATCACAGACAATTGCTTTTTGAAGATAAAAGGCATAGAATAACTTGGTGTAGCTGATGATTGGAATGTGGATTTAAAATAGCCTCATCTTTGGAGGAACATGCAAGGAGGATGAAAAGGAGTACCAGTTGTTCTCACTATAAGGACACAGCAACACTATTTGTGTGTTGGCGAATGTCTGTTTTTGATGGGTAGGAAGACAATTTATAAATGTTGATTTCTTAATTAAACATAAGTGGAAACTTTCTATTTTCACTGAAAATCCCCTACGGACTGAGCAGAATGGAGGCTGGGTGTGGAGAGATAGGTACTGAAGAGTTAGCAGATGGTTGGAGCTCTAAGGGACATCTAAAGTACATTCAATATAAACCAAACTCTGAGTATAAACAAAGCAGGCAGGGATTTTGTATTATTTTTTAAACTTCAAAGGTCTGTGGATTTCTGGCTCTCAGTTTTATTAAAAATTAAGATGTCCTACACAACATTTTGACTATTGCATTTGCACGATGTGTACTTTAGCTTAAGTTTCCTCCTGGAAATTTCCTTCACATACAAGTCTCTTAAATTGCCAAGGGAAATCGTGGATCCCACCACTCCGTGGAACGATCTGTTCTGCAACAAATGTGTAAGTTTCATTACAAGTTAAATAAACAATGTTATTCAGCAGATTGGATTTCTGATAGAAATAGATGTGCTAAAGATCATTTGAAACTGTTGCTGTTGGCCTTTAGGAGTTGCTGACTCCAGGCTTCTGCTAAGGACTTCAGAAAAGGAGGACCGTTTGCCTCCGCAGATTTACTGAAGCGCTTCTGCATGTTGGTATATCGTAAAGTACAGAGAAAATTGTGGTCCTTGGAGAGGATGACAGAGTACATATATTTGAGAATATTAAAAGCTCATAATAGAGAGCTCTTTGATAAAAAGATTCCCTGGGTATGAAAAGATAAACATATGAGCCCTAGGCTTTGAAATGTAGCATGTGATTAAAAAATTACATGCTTCCAGAAGCAAAAATTTGTTTCTGTAAGCATCTAGACCTCAAAACATGTCCTCTGATTTACCATGACGATGCAGGAGGATCACAAAAATA
>NW_009649458.1:1012159-1046136 GCF_000708025.1 Charadrius vociferus | reverse complement strand
ACTTCTGTCCTTTTCAGAGGAGGAATAAAGAAAAAAATAACAAATAAATTATGCACCACTGATAAAAGGTAATATAACATGGTGGGGATGGTGGTACTAGAATTTAAACACAAGTGCCCTTAGACTTGAAATAGAAAGATACTTAGGAAAACAGCTATATGACAACTGCACAAATTAAACAGCAAGAAAAAACTACTTTAAAAACCTGCATAATCGGTCCAGCTTCTCTTCCACTTTTGACCAGTCATTGGCAATGAGACAGCATGTGAAGTTTCAGTAGAAAATTGTGACTAAGCTGTGTTGTTGGAAATGGGAATGTTCAGAAGGGAGGACTCTGCCAGAGCAGCGTGACCTGAAGCCCAAGTTGCTGCTGGATTATTTAGGTTACGCCATCCTTACGTATTTGCCTTTCTAGAACTCCTCTGAAAGTAAGATAATTATAAATCCTCTGCAAGTGTTACAGTGCATTGCCACAAGTTTGTATGGAGAACACAGAGGTGGATACCTCTGGCCCATTCTTGCGTCAGTTTATCTAACTTGAGGAGAGGCTGCTATACGCTGGAGTGCTCTCTGGTGTTGGGGACAGCTTATTTCACAGCTCTGGCTGGCTTTGGGAAGGGCAGGCTAAAGCGTCCCCAGTACATCCCTGCCCCTGCAAGCAGGGCACCGGCAATATCCCCAGGCTGCACCCTGCAAGGGTGGGAAGAGGTGGTTCCTAGGGAGGAGAGAAGTTCATGAGGCACAGAAAGAGGAGGAGAAGACAACATGTCCACCTCGGGGGAATGGTCTGGCTGTGATGGAGGAGTGCAATGTGGCAGCGTTGTGCCGCTGGTGTTTCAACAAGGCTGGCTCTTCCCCACTCTCCTCTTCCCACTGGTGACAAACCCTCGGTGACAGACTCTACCAACCTGCAGGCAGTGACAGTGTCTGCAAGTGTCTGACAGGCTGGGCCATGTGTTTCTGATGAGGAACTCATCCCAACCTCACCATGAGCGTAGGGCTGGCACTGGCAAACCCATTCGAGCATATTCACCAAACGAGACGGGCTGGGGGAGCTAGAGCGGGCAGGGACCGTTCCTGCATTTGCCTGTGCCTCCCTGAAATCATGCTTACCCCTGGTCCCAGTGGTGGGACACTGCTGTGTTGTGGGGTGGCCCTGTGATGCCCTGTTTACTTACTGGGGTGACCCAGCAAGGTGGTGGAGCTGCTACAGCTCGTGCCCACACAACGCCAAAAAGCCAAACCAGAGCATAAATAACAACTGCAGCAAAGGGGTGCCACGGTCGGACAGCTGCATGCTGAGCATGCAAACCTGATTTCCCATTTTGTGACCAGGACAGAGACGCGTGAGGCATGCGGTGGCATCTGGGCTGGTGTCACTTGCTGCTGTTGGCAGCCGGGCACGAGTGATGTGCGGGGATGAGGCTGGTGGCAGGGACATGGATGAAGGTGCTTCATTCCAGTGATTAGTTTGTTTGGATTCCAGCTTTTTCATTGTTTCACCAGCTCAGTCAGGGGTTATTTATTTTGGTTTTAAGAATGTGCTTGAAATCCCTGTGCTCCAGGGCAGGCAGCTGTCTTGCCAGCGAAGGATGGTGTGAGGCTGCCCTGGAGGAAACACGTTGGGCTGTTGGGCTGCTGCTTTTCCAGGGAGAGCCACCAGCTGGGGTGGAGGAGTCCCATGGTGGCTGAGGAGCTGCTCTTCCAACCATATATTGCTGAAAATGGTCACTACTGGGCCATGTGTGGCAAATGTTTCTGCTCCTCCAGCCTGGGGCAAAGCACAATCGTATTCAGCAGAGTGGCAGGATTCTCATAGAATCATAGAATGGTTTAAGTTGGAAGGGACCTTAAAGATCATGTAGTTCCAACCCCCCGGTCATGGGCAGGGACACCTCCCCCTAGACCAGGTTGCTCAAAGCCCCATCCAGCCTGGCCTTGAACACTTCCAGGGATGGGGCTTCCACAACCTCTCTAGCCAACCTGTTCCATGATGGCTCCTATTTGCATTTCCATAAATACACGTTCCAGTGCCTTACCACCCTCAGAGTGAAAATTGTTTTCTAATATCTAATCTAAATCTACCCTCTCCTAGTTTGAAGCCATTACCCCTTATCCTATCACTAGCTGCCCTTGTAAAAAGTCCCTCTCCGGCCTTCTCGTAGGTGCCCTTCAGATACTAGAAGGCTGCTATAAGGTCTCCCTGGAGCCTTCTCTTCTCCAGTCTGAACAACCCAAACCCTCTCAGCCTGTCCTCATGTGCTCTGAGGGTGTTCCATTCCTCTGACCATCTTCGTGGCCCTCCTCTGGACCTGCTCCAACAGATCCATGTCCTTCTTATGTTGAGGGCTCCAGAGCTTGATGCAATATTCCAGGTGTAGTCTCATGAGATCAGAGTAGAGGGGCAGAATCACCTCCTTTGACCTGCTGGCCATGCTCCTTTTGATGCAGCCCAGGATACGGTTGGCCTTCTCCTGTTTCTGATGGAGACATGGTGCCTGGCCTGACTTGTCCCTTAGCATCCCCAGGCATTGCTGCCCTCCTGCTGTGTCCCCCAGCAGCCCCAGCAGCTGGGCTGTGGGGGGATTTTCTGAGTCACACTTTGTGATGGGCATTGAAAGCCATTAAAGTATTTAGCAAAAAAACACATTGGAGAAAAGTGAATATTATTAAAACATCTCCAAGCTCTCCACGTGATGGTGCTTCTTTCAATTGAACCCCATAAAGATGTTTTTTTACCTGATAACTAATAAACTAGTGTGGCCTGTGTAGCTTAGCTAACAGCTGCTGTCGCTGCTGTTTGCATTTAATTACAGAAATATCTAGGTGGGCCTTTGAAAGTACCCACCCACCTTCATTATCACCAAATTTTAGGGCAGGACTGGGACTGTCAAAGCGTAGCAGACACAAGAAAATCTGTGCAAATTCCTGAATCAAATACAAACTTCCCATATGGCCCTAGACAAAATTCAGGTTTTATTTTTCAGTGTTTTCACTTATTGTAGGTAGCTCTGCTCTGAGATCCTGGCCCGAGACCTTCATGTTCAAAGGAATTTCTATAAATTTCCCCTGAACCACAAGGGCTGACCATCTGTGAAAATCCCCCCTGCGCCGCTCGTACTGGGTACCCAAAGTGCATGGGCACACTTGAAAACTGCAACCATCATTTCTCTCCTCCCTCCAACTTTTTTAGGTCAATTTAACCTGAAGCTTATATTGTATTTTGAGATCCTCTGGGAGAAGCCTTCTAGAAATGCAAAGCCTTGCTGCAATTAAGTTGCCATCTGCTGCCAGTGCTGCGGCTGCAGTTGATGCTGCCAGGGGAGCGGGACTCATTGGCTTCTCAAGGGCAAGTTTCTATCAATCTCCGCCCAGTCCCAGGCCAAACCACTGGGTCATCAGTAGAAAACTGCCATTTCTCCAGGGCTGCAGGCAGTCCTGGATTTACCAAACTCCAGTGGGGGTAACAATTTAATTAGCATCAGTTTCTTTGGAAAGCTAAAAACACCCGTGTGTCTCTCACTGTGAGAATTTTACTGCAAGAAAACTGTTATCCTGTGTGAATCAGAAAGAGCGGGCTAGGGCCAGAGGCTGCTCTCACCCCACCGATGCTGTGCCAGCTCAGACCAGCTGGAGATCACAGAATCACAGAATCTTCGGAGTTGGAAGGGACCTCTAGAGATCATCTAGTCCAACTCCCCTGCTAAAGCAGGATTGCCCAGAGCACATTACTCAGGACTGCATCCAGGCGGGTCTTGAAAATCTCCGCAGAAAGAGCCTCCACCCCCTCCCTGGGCAGCCTGTGCCAGGGCTCTGTCACCCGAACTGTAAAGAAGTTTTTCCGTGTTTTGGAACGGAGCCCACTTACCCCATGGCTTTGTCTCCTTGAGTCCCCTGCACTTTGCAGCAAGGGTGCCCCCAGCTTCCCTGACAGCAGGACTGTTCCCAGCTGTCCCTGCAGATGGGAATGGTCTGGGGTCTGAGACTGCCGCATGCCGTGGACCTTCTCCAGGGAAGGATGTCTCACATGGGACCTGAGTCCCCCCTGGCTTTCTGACCTGTGGCTGATCTGCACCACTTCAGGCAGAAGGACTCAATTACTGCCCTACGCACAAGGTCCATGGTGTGGGCTCTTGTTCTGTTTTATTTTGGTTGGCCTTTTTGCGGCCATCTGCTGAGCAGACCTCAGGCTTTCCAGAGGCAGGAGCTTCTTTCCCCCCTGGTGGCCTTGCCCTCCGTGCCCGGCGGGTCAGCAGCTGCAGCCCGGGGAGCAGGTGCCGCCTGGTTGCAGCCTCTTGCTCCCATTTCGGAGGGCTGGTGCTTCAGTGACTGGAGGATGTATTTTTGCAAGGGTAAATAAATCTCAAAGGTATTCACCGCAGATCCGCTTTCCTTCAGCATCAAGCATGTGTGCTGCCTTCCCACCTGCTGAAAAACAAACAGTAAATTGGACCCGGACCCTTCCCTGCGGTTCACCCCGGCGCTCCCGGAGCACCTCTCTGGGGAGCTGACTAGAGATTGAGTCCTTCTGCATTTTACTTAGAGCAGATTGCTGGAGGTCAGCGATCCTTCTGTATTTGGAGATGACGCCTCAGAGAGCCTGCCCTCTCTTAATATAGATTTGAAAGTTCAGCTTAGTCCACGGGGACCAAGGACTGTGAGGGCAGTAAGCGGCAGGCAAATAGTGTCAAGGCTGTCAGCTGCTTCGCCCCCCAGTTCCTGTCGCCTACGCCGCCTTTGCATGATAACCTTTCCTTGCGTGATGAGTAATGCTTTAATAACGCTTATTTATCTTACACCGTTGTAACTGCAAAAGGAGTACTAACCTCTCTGTTTCCAGTTCTCCTACTCCTTTTAGTGGTCTGTGGCAGCCGAATCTCACCTGGAGCAGGAGTCTGCACCACGTCAAGGCCACGGCCTAAGGACTGGTCAGCCCAGGGGTGAGCTTCAGCAGCCCTGACCGAGCGGCTGAGCAAAACCTACACTGAGATCTGGGCTGCGGGTGTAAAATACTCCTAAAAGCGGAACACGTAAGAAAAACCCAGTCCAAACAGGCAGAAAGCACAAACACCCAAGAACCAGGGCTGCCTTAAGATCTGAGATTTTTGAAAACAGTGATACGTACTTGTTTCCTGCGCCCCGCTTTCACATGTTTGCCTTTAAAAATTTATCAAGCTCTTACCAGTCATGGTGAAAGTTAAAACATTTTTTCCATTTAAAGTCCCCTGTCTCTGGGAGATAAGAAAAAGCTTCCTGAAAAGCAACAGAAATCTGGCGCTTACACCTCAAGTTCCCAAAGAGCTTCTGCTCCAAACCAGCGAGCAGATAAGGGCTGGGCTGTCATCAGCTGAGCGTTTCCCACTACCGTCACCCAGGGAGCCACGAGGCCGTGGGTGCCATAACGAGC
The DNA here is from genome assembly GCF_000708025.1 of Charadrius vociferus. Taxonomy (NCBI): domain Eukaryota; kingdom Metazoa; phylum Chordata; class Aves; order Charadriiformes; family Charadriidae; genus Charadrius; species Charadrius vociferus. Next base: position 1,040,729 of record NW_009649458.1, on the reverse strand, counting down.
TGCACATGAAAAGGGACCATCGTGTTGGCACCCCCAAACATGTGTCCTCTGGTTTCAATGGGCACAAGCTGGGGAGATCATTGGAGAAGAGCGTTCACGGCAAAATGCAGAACTGTCTTCTACTTTGCTCGAAATTATATATATATATCGGAGGGGTGTTAAGGAAATGGGAGAAAATGGTCTTGTGGATCTCATTGCTTTTACAGAACTAGAAATACTTAAGAAATTGCAAACAGAGCTGCATATATTGAGGGCTAGAGACAGGCGTGGAAGTGAGCGTGGGAGCAGAAAGCAAAGCTGTGCTTGCCTGGGGAGTGAGGGAGCAGTGAGAAGAGAAGGGCACGAATTATTGCAAAGCCTGGCGTATGCCCACCCTGACTGGGTACACTGCCTTACAGCTCAAGCCCCCACACTCCCAATTTAAATGCACCGTGTATTAGAAATGAGGCACATCCCACCTGGGATTGCAGTTCATCAGAGGAGGAGGGAAAATGACCCTGAGACCCTAACCAGAATTAATTTTCTCTCTTTTGGTACCAGTAGTTACCCATACAGGAAAATCGCCACCATTTTTTCTGAGATACTACCAGTATAATGTCATATATACAAGTGCAGAAGGAAAAAGAAGTTCCTGAAAACATTTCTTGTTTAACCTGTGGTCTCTGTATTGGTCCAGATGAAGCTGGTACCTTCCATTGCACCTTCATTGCCAACTCTGAGCTCTCTGTGCGCCTGCGCCACCGCTTCTTGTTGCTGTGTTGGGATGGTTTCCCTGCAAAGCTGACAGCCAAGGAGAGTCTCTGGTCAGCTTTGCAGAGCCTCTTTGCATTGCATCCTGTGGGGGCCAGAGACTCCCCTCCTGGGCAGGAATTTTGCGGGCTTGCACGTGAATTTCGGTTTCAGCAACTGAAATTTTGGGGCACAGCCATGGAGCTCAGGGACACGAGTCAAGAGCCTGTTTGTCCCTCAGTAGTACCACTTAGAAGTTATAGCTCTTTAAATCTTCAACAAGTGGCAAGCTGTGATTTTTATCTTTATGGGTCTCTCAGGAAGATCATCATCAAAACCACAGACCACAGCACAAAAGAGCAATCATTTACTCGAACACAGCAGGCACTATATTACAGGCATTGTTACCAGGCAATGGAGACATGCCCATTCACAATAAATTATCCATCCTTCCTTCAGAAAGGCCAAGAAGAAAATACTTGATGGAAGGATTTATGCAGTTTCTGTACTCTCTTGCCCTCTCTTCCTTTATTTCCTTCTGTCTTCTGAATTTCACACACACCTTGGTCTGATCTTGGAGTAATGCTGGCTTTGTGGCACCGCTGCTGAAATGCACTGCTATAGTGGATAAGCAAATTGTCCTTTGCCCAGCAGAGATGGGGAATACAAGGGATGAAGGGATTGCATGGCTGCTCCCAAGCACGAGAGGCCAGGAAGCAGCACCCTTTCATGGGAGCCTGGGCAAACAAGAAAAACTGAAAAAAAAAAAAAAAAAAGAGGCTGAACATGGAGGCTGGTCTAAAAATCCTTTTTTATTTGGGCATGCTCTGCCTCTTAAGTCAATTATATCAATTGTCTGATGCCCTCAGACGAGTAAGATTTTGCAGGATTAATCTAGAAATTAATCCAGTACCCAGAATATTGCCACTTTACTTTGTTCCTTCTTTACTTCTTCAGGGGCAAAAGCTGGAAACTTGTAGCCTTTGAGCTAAGTGGTAGATATCTGACCCATGGATCAGGTGAATAGTTATAACATTTTCTTCTTTTCAATGCAGAGCTAGTAATGTGTCCGCGTAGCCACAAAGAGAGAAAATATGTTCTTTTTATAACCCAATCCTGTAGGCTTTGTTTCAGTTCATTGAATTAGTAATGTTACTGTCTTTCAGGCCAAAACAGCCACATTACAAAACTCTGTAATATGGAAAAAAATGAGTGAGAATAGCTGTTTCATGACAACAATTTGCTAGAATTCCCTGAAGCCTTTCTGGGCCACAAAGTATCCTAAAATGAATTTACTATTTTCCAATGAATTTTCATGACAAAGTTGCAAATCCCCGTTGTGTCCCTTTCTGCTTTTGCAGCAGTTGTATTGCTGTCAAAAGGCCTCTAAAGGGGAGGATTTCTAAACCAAAAGTGACCTCCAGTGGTCACACACATTATTTATGGCTGATGCCTGGCATTTATCTTCCTCTTGCTCGAAATGAAGCAATGTGCTAATTAACATCCTGTAGCAACCACGGTCGATTAAATTGGATGTAGCCTTTCAAAAAAACCAAGAAAAGGTCGGTTAATCTGGATGTATCCTTACACCCTTTGTATACCTGTTAACCAGCATGAAAGTTTTTCATTTATTTACTTTTACATCAATGTTTTACATCTCCGGAGTGGTTTTTCTGCATTATGCTGGGGTGTAACAGACCATTCTCTTTGCTCACTCTGCACGTAGCACAGCTTTAATGCTAACATACTCCATATAGCAAGCTGCTGCAGCACGGAGGTGACCTTTTAAAAAGCAAATAATATATCGTCAAGCATCTCAAGGTTAATTTTTACTTACACAAGCAATTAGGAGTCCTGCATAGCTTTGCGAATAAAATCATTAATTTTCCTTCAAAATCTGGAAATCACGACGGATTGCCCTTTCTTTTCCTAAGTATTTTAGGATCCCATGGACTCATTATTTCTTGCATGCTGGAAGGCAGAGAAACAGGAGGCAGAGGTGTAAGCAGGGGCTTTGTGGGGATCTCCACCCCAGTAAATATTTCTGAGAAATCTCTAGAGTTCAGGGATCTTCCTTCATCATAAAAGTCTGAACACCTTCAGTCTGCCAGCTCTTGCTTGGAGGTTTTTATGAGTCAAAGACATCTGCAGGGGGGCTTTCATGCAGAGGGACACTTAGGAAATTCAATGAAAATATACTTTTTGATAAAGAAATAAATGGCAAGAAATATTTGTATGAAAACTCTTGAAAAAACAACAGTTTCCTTAATTTGTATTAGCCTAATTTAAACCAAAACAGATTAAACTTGAAGGAGAGTTTTCCCATAGGTATTTAAACATCCTCCATCTTTATATCCTTAGCTAAATTGGATTCACTGACAGAGTCCTGGCATTTTTGGAAGGTCAGTGGAAACACAACAGTCATTGCAATTGAGCTAATTTAAAGCAATACAGACATGACCTTTGGTAAAAATGTTTGGGTACTCATAAATCCCTTCCCCTGGAAATTTTATGTTGTGTGTGCAATAGCAGCCAAAACTTGAATGTAAGACTTGACTCTCAGCTAAGATTGAGAAATGAACTGGAACTCTCGGCCTAATTGGTGCAGTGCTGGCCTGGGACAGGATGACGAAGCTATTTTCCCTGTGCTACTGGATGCGTTTCAACAACCCACTGCAACTTTCTCAGTTGCTCCATCTGTTAAAAGGAGATTATGCTAATAACATCTTTTGTAATATACCTTAAAATTCATGGAGGCTGTGCTGTATACGGGAGGGGTAATGAATTTAACAGATTATAACCACAATAATAATTCCCCCCCCACCGTAAAAAGTAACATTAAGTGAAGGGAGTTAAAATGATGGAAGAAGGAAATTTGCTTTATTATTCATTTTGTCTGTCCCTTCTGCTCCCCTCCAGCAGCTGTATTAGACTTGTAAAGTAAAAGTCCATGAAGATGGACCTAAAACATTGCAGCAACATATTTGGATGCAAGCTGTGCCATAAAGCTTATGTTTCACTCAAAATTAATATACTTTCTCTCTGTCCCTGCGCCCCCCCCCCCCCCCCCTAGGGTAGTAGGTTGTGGATAGTCAGGCCCTAATGACATAGCTGAGAACAAGTAGTTTCCTGTAACTCTTATTTATGTGACTAGTTCACTGATTTTTATATTCCTCCTCTCGTAAGTGCTACACAAATCTCAATAGATCAGGAAATGGCACAGCAAAGAAAGCTGCGTTAGGACCTGTGAAACACAAAGAAGATGGATAGTAGGAAAATGGCATTTTTATCTTGGCATAATTGCGACAGACAAAAAGGTGGTTTATTAATAGGTGTTTGGCAGACATACTATACCAACCCTTCATGACTGCCAGAAGAAGACCGAGGCAGGTGTCTGGTTTCCTGCTGGCAGTATGTGCCTAATGGGTGACAGGTTAGTGCAGCAGGAGAGGCCACGGTCAAGTTTCCTGACTGTTTTCTCAGGGGTTCTGGGCAGCTGGGTAGGAGAGGGAGGTTCCTGTGACGGTTGAGGCACTATGAAAATGTTCTGGACTAAGTATTAACCCAGTGGTTGCTGCAGGACCCAGATATTTATCTTTTGCACAAGCTGGGAACTTTTCCTGTAGGCCTAAGTAGGAAAGGACTATTAGTGGGGAGACAGAGCTGGGTTTGGAAGCAAGGCTGGGCAGAGGTGGGGTGTTAAAGGCGAGAGTGAATCAGAGTCAGGGGGTGAAGGATGACAGATCCAAAGGGATGGGGGCACTGGCTGGTGGGGAAAAGGTTTCCCTTCCACAGAGCACCCATATGAGATGTATGCAAAAGCTGGGCTGCATCCAGCCCAGCAATGCTGTCTCTTGGCTTCTGGCAGGAGCTGGAGGGAGCCTTCAGCCTCCACTGAGGAGGGCTGCCAAAGGCCAGAGGCATCAGCCTTTAGCCCTTCCTAGCATGGCATCTGGGGCAGAAGCCTCAATCCCAACCACTCCTGGAATTCCCACAGGTTCCCTGGGGCTTCCCCCCTCCTGCTTTCCCACGGACTGATTTAATCTCCACCCACACCAGACGCAGTGAAATAGGATGCTGTGGGCTTTTTTACCACATTCGTGTGCAGTGGAAGGAGAGGGACATCCCTACAGAGGGGCTTGTTTCCCCAACTAAAAACAAGAATCGTGTTGGAGTAAAGTAATCCTTGAAATAGTCTCTGCCTCTCCACTGCCTACAGAGGGACCTGTAAGCTCGCTTGGGCTTAGGCTGGGGCTAAAGTTAGGGAAGATGCTACTCACTGGGGATCTGCACAACATTGGAGAAGCAGTTCCTCACTTTGACTGGCTTCTGCCAGTTCACAGCTATTGAAAAACGGTGGCCTTATTTGCTTAGTAATGCTGGTGGTTTATTTTCTGCTTCGTAAAAGGCCTTAATAAATCCCCAGACAAGCATGCCTGAAACGGGGACATGAAGGGTGCTGGAGCAGACATACCTCCTGACTGCTCACTGGCCTCATGGCAGCTGGGCAGCATATTCATCACCCTGCCATACATGTCAAGCAAACTTTTCAGCTCATCCTATGTTGCCTACATTAATGATGTATTGCTCCTTATTATATTAATAAAACTGGTTACAAGCAGCAGCCAGTGAATGACCAACTACGCTTTTTACAGCATGTGGCAAAGTGAGCCACAATTAAAGCTCTTAAGCACTACTGAAGGCCAGCAAACAGCAAAATCATAGAATCAGAGTGGTTAGAGTTGGAGGGGACCTTTAAAGGTCATCTAGTTCAACCTCCCCTGCAATAAGCAGGGACATCTTCAACTAGATCAGGTTCCTCAGAACATATCCAGCCTCACCTTGAATGTTTCCAGGGATGGGGCATTTACCATCTCTCTGGGCAATCTGTTCCACCGTTTCACCACCCTCATTGTGAAAAAATTCTTTCTTTGTCTAGTCTAAATCTACCCTCTTTTAATTTAAAACCATTACCCCTTGTCCTATCACAACAGGCCCTACTAAAACCTCTGTCCCCATCTTTCTTATAAGGCCCCTTTAAGTATTGAAAGGCTGCAATAATGTCTCCCTGGAGCCTTCTCTTCTCCAGGCTGAAGAACCCCAACTCTCTCAGCCTGTCCTCATAGGAGAGGTGCTCCAGTGCTCTGACCATTTTTGTGGCCCTCCTCTGGACTCGCCTCAACAGGTCCATGTCTCTCCTGTGCTGAGGGCTCCAGAGCTGGATGCAGTACTCCAGGTGGGGTCTCACCAGAGTGGAGTAGAGGGGCAGAATCACCTCCCTCAACCTGCTGGCCACACTTCTTTTGATGCAGCCCAAGATGCAGTTGTCTTTTGGGTCTGTGAGTACATGTTGTCTGCTCATGCCCAGCTTTTCATCCACTGGTACCCCCAAGTCCTTCTCGGCAGGGCAGCTCTCAATCCCTTTATCCTCCAGCCTGTATTGGTACTGGGGGTTGCCCTGACCCAGGTGCAGGACCTTGCACTTGGCCTTGTTGAACCTAATGAGGTGCACACAGGCCCACTTCTCGGGCTTGTGCAGGTGCCTCTGGATGATATCTTGTCCCCCAAGCATGTCAACCACACCCTCAGCTTGGTGTCATCCACAAACTTGCTGAGGGTGCACTTGATCCCACTGTCTATGTTATTGATGAAGATATTAAACAGTACTGGTCCAAATACCTACCCCTGAGGGATACCACTTGTCACCGATCTCCATCTGGACATTGAGCCATTGACCACTACCCTCTGGATGTGACCATCCAACCCAATTCCTCATCCACTGAACAGTCCACCCATCAAATCCATATCTCAGATTTAGAGAGGAGGATGTTGTGTGGGACCATGTCAAAGGCCTTACAGAAGTCCAAATAGCTGTCATCCATAGCTCTTCCCTTGTACACTGATGTAGTCACTCCATCATAGAAGGCCACTAGGTTGGTCAGGCAGGACTTGCCCTTGGTGAAGCCACGCTGGCTGTCTCGAATCACCTCCCTGTCCTCCACGTGCCTGAGCACAGCTTCTAGGAGGATCTGTTCCATGATCTTAGGCACAGAGTTGAAGCTGACAGGTCGGTAGTTCCCAGGGTCCTCCTTTCTACCCTTTTGAAAAATCAGCGCAATGTTTCCCTTTTTCCAGTCTGTGAGTTTTAGTGCATGTTCTTTTCATTTGTAAACCCTGGGACAATTTAATACTGACAAAAAAAAAAGCTCTTTTTGCTGCTGTACGGATTTTCAGGATGTATTTGCGTTTGTTTTCACTTTTGCAATGCCCATGAGAGCTTTGCTGAAGAAAAGTTGACTTTGTTTCACGGAGCTGCAAACATGGAAGCGGTATGCTTTAGGCAAAGTACAAAAGCAGATCTATCCTGTCATGGAAAAGAGTAAAAATATAAAGGAAAAAGAGTAGCAGATGGTTATGGAAATGGTCTTCCCAAGACAGGCCAGAGGTCCATTTACAGCAAACAGGTTGTTTTCTGTAAAACAGAGCAGTCTATGTCATGCCATCTTAGGGCAGCTCAGATGGGTCATGATCTAGCAATGCTGCACTTCCTGTTGATTAGAAAGGGAATCCAGCCATAACCATCTTTGTTATGGATGTCTAAGGTAAGAGGGGCAGCCCCAGGATCTGACCCCACTTGAGAAGGGTGGCCTTGAAGTCAGGGGAGTTCTCATGTTAAACATTTTTGCACTGTATACTATGGGGACGCCAAATCTAATGCTATGTTACTAAAACTAACACTAACCAGAGGTTAACACTAACACAACCCAGAGGCAGGACATCTTTCTACTCAACTGATGCCACATAACTGTGACCTGGGTGAGAAAGGCCCTGAAAAGGTAGAGTCCCGTGTTGCCACCTCAAGCAAAACAAGAACAGGTAGACCTGTGTGCTTGCTCTCTGCAGGAATCCCTTCACATAGGAATAATTACATTATGGGCATTGCAAAATTAAAAGAAAACAAGTAAATATGCTGGAGGCTGCTACAGGGAACAGATTATCTCTCGTTGTCACTATCTCACTTGTTGCTGACTTCCTAATCTGTGAAGTTAATTTAAAAATGGAGTCTGCTGCCTGGAGTCTCAGGACGTGTTCATTTTTCACAGAGCAGTTAATAATCCTTCACCATCTGAATTCAGGAGTACCTTTAAAATCCAACATACTCAGTAAAAATGATGCACAAAATGGAGCTTTGAATTCCTTGATTTAACTTCTGGGGAAAACCAGCCCGGTATAGGTAACAGAAATACCAGTCAGGATCCTCTGCTGACAGAGGTGGATCTCTGATGTCCTCAGCCATGTTGCTGGACCCTGATTTGCGGGGCAGGTCTTGAGACCTGTCTCTCCATATTGCTCTTAAGCTACAAATGAGTCCCAAAGCATTCCTGAGGGTTGTTGCCAGCCGGTTGTTGCTGGCACTGCTTCACCACCAGCCTAGCAGCTTCAGGAGTGTAAAATAAACATTCAGGAGTGTAAAATAAACACCTGTAGTCAGTGTTAGGACCTGCTGCTCTGTTCTGGGGTCAGCCAGTCCTGTGTGGAGCATCCCCTGGTGATGTAAAGCGCATTCTCTACAGCCGGACATCTGTAAAGCGTCACCCATAGCATTGCGCTGCCTGGAGAAAAACTATATGACGTTTAACAAAAGAGAGCGATAGACGCCAGGAGGAGAGGCAGGGAACCTCTACAAGTGTGATATTGTTACATGGTGGAAGAATTTAAAAGCCAATCCAATTATTTTAGTATTAATTAAAACCCAATTAAGCCCAAGGGATTATTAACATGTTTTAAAATATTTCTAAAGACTTTTAAAGCTTTCTTTGTGAACAAATACTAAACTTGCTGCAGGATTAATACTCTCCTCCCGCACTGCATTTGTGAAGCTTCTGCCCATGAATTTGAGTCAAAAACTTCCTCTCATTCTGCACATGCTGTTTATCTACTAGTCAGCAAAGTTGTAGTACATTTTGATTGGTTTTTATGACTGCCTCCTTCTTCCTAGAAATTGTCCTGAACAGTGTGTAGTGTTAGTGAGAAAAACAAATCACGTGCAACAAAAGGCACACTTAGCTTTCCCCTCCTCCTTATTTTCTGACCTCCAGGAAAAAATCCAGTAGCGAACGGCTTCCAAGTCTATTTATGAGCTTGTGTTTACTTTTACATATACGTAGTCTTTACTACATGTGAGCCCTGTGTACTGACCCAAGGAACTTGGAACCTTTGCGAACACTGAGAAAATCAGTTTCATAACAGTACTCTGAGGCTGATCCTGTTTTCTTTATTTTATATTTAAAAAAACAGACGCAGAGTGAGGTTGGCTGGGTTGTGCAGCAGAGCACAGAAAGCCTGTGATAGTGCCAGCCGCAATGGAAGTTTCTGAACTTCCTGACCCACCCCTCAGATGTAGGGTTGTTTTTCCTCTCCTGTTGTTACCACACCAGAAATATGATCTTGGGACACAAGTTCTGTCCTCTCCATATTACAGACATCCCCACGTTCTACAAAATGACCTAAACTTACTCCTTAAAAGGCTGTGGCTAGCAAATCCCTTTTAAAAAATCTATGAAGACTACATATAAGACAAGATAATGTGCATGTGAGGCTTTAAGGTTTGACTGCATGAAAGGTTTGAAAGAATCATAGCAAACCTGTCTGTAATTTTTTTTCCTAGATGGACAGCAAAAAGTGGAAAGAAACCCATGTATATTTTAATTCACTTGCATTTTAATGCAGGCTTGTTATCACTCTTTCAAACCTGTCATGAAGCCATATCTTGAAACCTGATGAGCATGTTACTCTGTTGGTACACTTGCTGACTCTGGACTGTAACTTATCCAGAAGTACTTAGATATCGGTACTGACTCAAAGCAACTTCAGTCTGTGGCAAAATTTAATCTGCTCTGAATAAATTGCATTCTGATGGAAGGCTTACCACAAATCAATGGGCAGGGGGATGGGAAGCATCACCTGCAGTCTGAAATAGCTATGATACCCACAGGGAAGACCTCTGAGCAAAAATCTACAAGCAAACAAACCAAGTAAACAGAGAGAATAAAAAGCCCAGCTGATCTTTAAAGGTTGGCCCCAGATGTGACCATTACCTCCCACTTGCTGCTCTGACATTTATGACACGCTACAGAGGCAGCTGCATTAGACAAATGGACAAAGGGTTCAATTCACAACACAAAAGGCTCGTACAGCTTTTCAGCGTGCAGCACCCAGTTTTGTGACTGTCATCTTCCTAACACCATCCCCACTCCTGAAACTGATGCCCAGATTTACACAGAAAACAAATGAGATCAGGGAAATGCTCCTTTCAGAAAGCTCCCCACAAGCTTCTATACAGTATTTGTATGTAACCTATGGCAAAGTACACTAGCAAGTGAAAACACACAGAAACTGTGCCTGGTGTTATTTAAAGAGCAGGCAGCAGCACAGCAGTTATAGCAGATTTTATTCCTGAGCACTCCTGGGTGCCGCAGAGCCTGAGGATCCAGTGTGTGTCACAAACGCAGTTTCTCAAGGCTGTAAACCAGACTGCTCTGGGTTTAGCTCCACTGCCGTACTTGTTTGACCAGAATATGTCTGAACTCAACCAAGAGCTTCTTAACAGCTCCTGACTTTTTTTGCTTGTTGAAGGTCTTTTGTGCACACAGCCAAGCACGTACGTACCTGGTGTCTCAGAATCAGTACCAACGGGGCAGGCATCAGCTTGGACTGTTCTCTACTTATCATGAAAACCCAAAAGCTCCCAGATTCTTCATGGGTGCAAATCCCACATTCTGCGAGATCTAGCTCTGAACTCCTCTGCCTTGTACTTAACAGCAAAGGTCCAGACGACCCAAAGCTTGTCACAAGGCTAAGCCCAACATGCAAGGGCACGTGTGGTGCAGATACCACTGTTGTGCAGCTCCACTACCCACCAGCTTTCTGCCCCTAACTGTGAGGAGAAGGCAATTGTTTTAACCCTCCTCTGGCGAGAGGCGTGTATGGCCTTTCTGCATGGTCCTGTGGAGAGCTGCAGCCAGCAGCCCCCATTCCCAGGTGTGAGAGTGAGGCTGCCCTGTAAAGGAGAGGGCTGGGAGGCCTCTGGGTCGGGAAAGGCTAAGGCCACGAGGGAGGGTGCGATGATCCGGTGATGTGGAAACATCACCTCATGAAACACCTTTTGGTAGCCTGGGGTAGTTCCTAAGAGGAACATTCCCAGGTGCAGTGTTAACTGCAGTCATTAAAATATCTGCCAAAAGCAAGCAGCAGGCGTGGTGGTGGGGCCACCACCCCAGCCAATGGAGGCAGCGGTCAAACACGCTCCTCAAGCTGAATGGCAGAGATGAGGAAATGGCCTTTATCAGCCGTCAATAGATGTGTCATAAGATTTTAGATAAACAGTTGATAATTTTCCGCTGTGACTAAGCGGGGTTAAGAAATGGGAGGAGCTCAGCAGAAAGAATTCCGACCTGGCCTAAGGCACCTGGATGGGTGTATTTCAGAGACCTACACTGGAGTCTCATGCTTAACCCAGTGCTAAGACGTACTCAAAGAGGTGCCTGGCTAAATAATTTAACTCCCGTGTAGTGTTCCTCCTTTGCTCAAACTCACTTTCGAATGTGGTTATCAAACCACCGCACCTGGGCTCTGCTGCACATTGCAGCAGTCCAGCAGTTCTTCTTCTCCCGCTGACGCCTAGCAAGAATATTGGAGCTCCAGGACAGAAACACCATGGATGCTGGATTCTTGAAAAGCATTCAGCATAGGTCTGGATTTTAAAATAATTTAGGAACTTGAGGTTGCTTGGGATCTTCCCGCCCTATACTTGTGCCTCTGTCTCCATGTGATGCCTTGGGACCCCGGAGCGACCAAAATGCTTGAGCACAATGGCTCCTTTGACTTGAAAGCAATGATGCAGGCCAAGTTTGAGTGAGGTGACAAAGCAGAACTGGTTTCTTGTTGGGCCTTCTCCACTTCATGTTATAAAGCTTGATCATGGTTTTTGTGTTGCAAAGTACTTAAACTGTGCTGTGCTGATCTCTGTATGCTGTAGTCCCCCATGTGGCCTCCTAAGACCAGCAGCTATATTTTGGTAGCCTTCTTGTAGAAAGTAAACGTAGACAGCAATTTGTTGACTTGGTGGGTTAAGACATCAGGCCCTTTGACTAGGAAATCACTACTGCAGTGTCTGACAGAGCTCTCTGTAGTTACATTTCTTTGACATTATTTACTGATGTCCCAAACTTCAGCTGATTCTAGCTACACCTCTCCAGGAAAGCTTAATGTTGTCAGTCAAACCTGACTATTCTAGACACTAGGAAATGGTTTTCTTTCTTTAGGTCATTTACAAAGGTAATTTGGTCGCATGCTGAATTTAGCATTGTCATCTTATCTTAAAAGAAGGCGGCCCTCCTTCCTCTTTGTTGCCTAAAAGATGGTCTGTAGTGGAGATAGCATCCCCTCATCAAAGGTACTGGCTCTGGGTCTCTGTGAAAGAACAGATCAGCTGCTCTGCACAAGGCACCCACACTACAGAGAAAATGTAAGTCACCTCTGGGCATCAGAGGTGGGTGTTATAATTATTTTTTAAAATCACATGCTCCTCAAGGGAAGAAATATGATGTTTCCATCTGGTATTAGCAGTAGTGAAGCACACATACAGTGTGTACTTAACTACATTAAGAGGCATGATTACTGTAGGAACCAGATTTAAATTACCTGAGTAATTCACAAATGAGTAACTTTGTTTACAACGTCTGTTGCATCAGTGTGATGAGTTAAACACCAGTCAGGTGATGTTGTGAGACTGAGTCGGAAGTTTGAGACAGAAGGGCCTCTTAGATCACCCAGTCCATCCCTTGGCTACTCTGTCATGCTTCCCTACAGCTCGTTTCTGCACTATTTTCTTAGTCAGATCCAAAACATTTCATGTAACAGGGTTTTTGCCACCAGTTTCTGAATTTTTTCTGCTATGAAATTTCACTGGTAGGAAAGAGCTCCTGAAAATGCAGTCGCATCCTGCCGTGACACTTTATCCCAGAATAATAGAATACAAGGCTGGAACAGACTCGGAGATCATCCGGTCCATTTCTATGCCTACAGGCAAATCCAATATAATTAAAACATGCTGACAAATGTGTGTTCAACCTGCTCTGAAAGATCTCAGCCTCTTCCAGCAAGCCATAGCGGAGCTTACCTACTCCTGGTATTACGAAGTTTTCCTAATGCCTAAATGTTTCCTGTCGCATTTCATGGTCACTGCATCTCCATCTCTCTCCTCAGGAAATGTGGATTACAGTTACCAGCTTTTCATTTTTTTCCTTGCAATATACTTATATAAGAAATATTTTTCACTCTAGTGAGAGTATGAGATATAGACTAATCTGTTCTGCAGATATCATGCCATAATATCTGTTATCTCTGAATCTTCTCTTGTTTTACTCCTTCTTCTACCAGCTGTAAGAAATCTCTTAATTCTTAAATGTTTCATATTTAGCTGGGAAAAGTACAGCTTACCTTAATGGCGCCAGGCTGGCCAAGATAGGGTCATAAAGCCTCTCTTTGGGGGCTAAAAGGCAAATTTTGCTTTGCAACACAAATTATTTCTTATGAATATTAATGAATTTACCTTGACAGCTTAGGAGGATATTATTCCTGCTACACATCAGGAGAACTGAGCAACAGGGCTTGTGATACGTCCACACTCCTGGAAAGAAGAAAGCTCAGGTAGCTCCACAGGAGATCTGGATCTCTTGGCTACACTGATGCTAGTGAACTAAAGAGTGACAGTGCCCATCCTGTGGCTTTGATGCTACCGGGCGTGATCCAGTCACCTCCATGCTATTAAGCTCCCTCAACCCTCAAAACCAGTTGGCCCCATTCAGATGCCCGTTGGAAATGCTCTGGGCTCATTCCCGAGCTGGGAGCTGCTAGCTGGCTGGGGCTGCAGCTGTGCCAAGTGCTGTTCTTCCAGCATCAGCGCACAGACCAGAGTGTCCCAGAGCCTCCGCCTGTGCCTTGACTCTGTTTAGTTTTCTTGTACAGGAATAGCCCTTGTGTCCTATTTCACTAGCTTAAGTGCAAGGTCATCTTTTCCCTACGTTAGCTTTGCTCTCTAAGGTCAGCAGGGTGACTACAGAGACCAGCACAGCTGAAGAAAAGATTTCATGCATTGTGTCTGCTTTAAAATAATTTTTACTTATGTCAGTTTGCATTTCCAAGTCTACCAAATAGGAAAAGCAGACAGCTGGTATACAACAGTTGCTCTAAACAATGGACAAAATATCATTCAATAAATACTAGATTCTTCCACTAATTGCAGGGCTGAATGAAAGCTCCTTACATTGTTTTTCAACTGCGAGCAGGAGCAGAGATTAGACAACTCTAAAGATCAAATACTTAACTGCAACATTAACTGTACTTTTGAACTGCTGGCAGGGATCCTGGAGAGTCGCGTGGTTGTTACACCAGTACACAAAGAATGTTTTACAGGACTGTCTCTGATCACTGTTTTTCAGAGGAACTGAATGCACAGGCAGCAGCACTATTGTACAATTACCAACTCTGTTGCAACACACTGTTGACTTTTCTGCTAATGAAACGTACTGTTTTCCTGTGGCAGTTCCTATTATTGTGTTTCTGGTATTTATTTACTTAATCATGAATGTGATTTATCAGCAACTTTGTTTTTAAGAAGGAAAGAGAGAGGGAGAGAATGAGGGAACAAAAGTGAGGGAAAGAAAGAAACAAGGAGAAAGAAACAAAGAAAAAGAAAGAGAGGGTCAGTCTAATCCTTTCAGGAATATAGATATTTGAAAAGAAATCTACTCATATGAGCTGTTTTCTAGCTGGATGGGTTCCAGAAAAGACTGCAAAGGTTGGGAAAGAGAAAGAAGGGATGAATTAATACAGAAAATATTTGATCCACTCTGCCAACACGTCCTTGACATCTGGAGTAAGAAGGTGGCACCTCCTAGTGTACTGCCTGCCTTCACAGCCACTCCTTCAGCCCACCCCAAAGCAGCTATTCTAGACCCAGCTTCATGCACAGCTGGCAGATTGGTACCCTAACTGCTTCTTGTTTTGCACAGCCGATTTCCTTAGGGAAACCCAGAGGCTATAGCTAAACTGTGGGGTGGGCATTTTCCAGGGAATGAATCCAGTTGTTCCCCAAACACTGCATCCAGCCAGCACATCTGGGTTTCCTTCTTACATGGTCAAGACATGGACAGGGCTATCCTTAGGAGGTGCAAGTGCTCCTAGAATTCAAAAAGTGACAAAGGCTAAAGATACACACTGAGACCCACACCTCAACTGTGTAAAATGGGATGAAAATTGTCGTGTATATAGAACACATATACTGTATGTATTTTATATGCACCAGAAATACAAACATCAAGTATATAAACACTTACCGTGAATTTGATATGATATTTCATGTTCTAAATACTTAATGTTATCCCTGAGCAGTCAACTGCTACCACATATTCAAGCCACCATCTTGGTCAACAAAGCAGCAAGATGCATCTTAAACCCAAACAGGCACATACAACAGGAAAATGTAATTATATTAAATGCAGCATTTGCATAAAACACACACCTACATTTCAATTAATAATTTAGTCTGCAAGAGTATTTCTGTTTATTTAATTATTGGTGCAATAATGCCAGTATTTTTGTTCTGCTTCTGATAATAGAGAGAAAGGATAAATTTGTTGTTAAAACAATGGGCCATATGGAAAAAGATCTGTTTCTAATTCTGATGCTAGGCTTCCTTTGTAACACAGAGTAAGTCATTTAATCAGGGTGTATCTCAGTTTCTTCATTTGGAAAATGGAATTAATAATACCTCCTGGCTCATAAGGTTGTTGAGAGACTTGGTAAATTGTGTTTGAATAGGGTGGTGCAATCCTTAATGGAACGCTCAAGTGCAAGGTATTATGGTGAACAGAGAAGGGCTATGTGCCAGACCTCTACTGTCTTCTCCTGACGGTGCCACCCCAAACTTACTTTCAACGTCACCCACACGAAATGTTATTCTAATTACACATATAACAGAGTGTGTGAGTGAGTGTAATGAACATTAATGCAACCCTTAAGAACTGCATCTACCAGAACTGGGTGAATTTATTTCTGTAATGGCTGTTTTTCTGTTTCTCATTCCTCCTTATCTGTTGTTTGAGTAGCTGTATTTAAATGAGAGAGAGTTCAGAAAAGGGATCATTCCACACCTTTTCTATTTGCTCAGTAAGATTGCACAGAGTATCCTGGGTGTCATATAATTTGAGAATGATAAAGAATAGAATGAGTTTGTTTATTTCTGGTGAACATTTGCGCTTGAAAAATCTTGAGATTTGAATATGAGGGAACATGAATGTTTTCAGAACACACACTGTCAGCAAACCTGGCCATATTTGAATGTTAATTTTCCTATGCACCAAAGGGAAAATCTTTCAAATGATTTGTTCATATCATTGTATTTATCAATCCTGTGGAATTAGTCCTTTCAGTGTAAAATTTCACTATGGAATAAAAAAATAGTATAAAATGCAGTACAGAATTTCCCTTTGATAACTTTTCCTTTTATTTTAAACATTAATCCCACTATCTCCAGCAATGCTGGAAGCTTACCCTTTTTACTAGGTATTAATTTATTCCAATGTATCTTGCAACTGGGGCTTCTTGGAAAATGAAGTCATCTTCCACTCCTACTTTTGTGTGCTCAGAAAGAGGTTGTCACAGTAACTGTGTGCCACCTCAGCTTTGGGGCTCTGACTCTGAAAGTACAGCCACTCTGCTGAGGCTCCTGTGCTGCCTGTCGGGAGGGCACTACTCAGGGAATAAAGTCCTGGCTCTGATAAGCAGCCACTAAACTCCAGGTTGCTTCAAATGGGCCAAAACGTGTTCTTCTTGTCCTACAGAATTCCTTCTCCTGTCCTACTGGGTATTAGAAGTCTTCCTGTACCATGAGCAGATCTAGGAATGCTGCCATGTGAAAATATCTTTTCCCTAGGCAGCAGGGTGGGATTACAGCTCTGCCTCTGTCCTTTGCATTGGGCAAAACAATAAAAAGAGCTTGTTTTGGCCCACGCTTCTTTAGAGCTCACAGGGATCCCCTGCTTCCAAGCTCTCTGGCTGAAGATAGAGATCTTACTAGCAGAGGATTAAACCCTTCTGCAAAAGCCCTGAAAACTGAGACGGTGGAAAGAAGGAATTGAGAACATCTCTCGGTACAGATATAAACTGAGGATGACACAAGGGCAATGTGGCTTATAAAGGAATCACAGGAGAGGTATTCATTAGAGCAGCTGGGTTTCAAGGACCATAACTGACACATTAACTTCTGTGCATAGTTAATTAACTGTATTATTCCTCATTATTCTTTGTTGCTTTCAGATTCCATTGATGAAGGATCCTGGTTGGATTCGAAACGTCTGGACTCGCAATCTAAACGTAGGAATTTCATTGTTCATTTGCTTTTTAACTCCAGTACCTTAGGGCAAGGCCCAGCTTGAAGCCTGGTGGGTTTTTGGAAAAACAGGATAAGGCAGTGGTTAACTCCCTTCCACCTTCTGGTACCCAGCACAGCTTGTCCAAGTGTCACCCTTTGGACACTGTGTTACTATATGTCCACTGTGGTATTATTATAGCTGTGAAAGGTTCTGGCTCTGTGAAACTCCTGGCCCTCACATTTGGCCAGGACTAGCAGGATAAGGATGGAAACAGCACAAAAATTAAGAAATTTGTCACTTGATCTGGGTGATAGGAACAGAGTCAGCAAAGCTGTGACAAATGTGAGATGCGAGGCATGTCCCAAGCTAGGGAAAACATGCCCACATGCCCTTGCTGCCAAAGGCAGAAAGCACATCTGAGGTGCTGAGGTGAGATGGTGGTCCTGGGACACAGCCACAAATTGGACAGAAGAACCATTCAAGAGAAGTATTGAGAGAGGGAGAAGGGCACTTCCCACCCTGGTCATAGAGCTGCCACTGGTGAACAATTGGTGAAGGAGGAAAAAGACAGATCCAGGAAACAACCGAATGATTTCCGAAGTGACTCCAGACTGTATTCCTCAGCAGTGACCTACTCTTATAGTGATGGTGGGGCAGAATATTTAGAGGGTGATGTGTCTGAAATCACAGGTAGGACCACAGCATTTCTACGCAGCACCAAGCAATGCCACGTAGACACATCCGTTTAGCTGAACTATTGGAGTCACTGTACAGCTCTGCGTAGGTTTCACAGGAGATGTATTAGCCTGGGTGGAGTATAATGTTAACATAGCTATACTGCTATCTCATGTAAACCCCACTCAGGTGTTTCCATACAACCTACACAGTGCAGTGTAGGATATACTCTATGGTTTACAGAGATACCCTCCTGACCTAGGAGTCTTTGGCAACTTGCATGTAGCTCCTCAGTGGTGCTAGCTGGTTGGTAGAGCCTGCTGGCTTTTCAGTTTGGGTCTGGCAGATGTAGGGCAAGATTTCCATGAAGGTATGTCAACTTTTACAAACTGAAGATATAACCTTTACGGTGAGTTTGATATTAGCAATGTCCTGTAAACAGGGCAGGTGGATAAGTCAAATGAGAAGTCTGAAATGAGGGTGAGGTTGGTTTGCTGTTGGCAAGGGCTGGGTTTGGACATCCAATTCCAGTAGCTGAGCTATGCAGACAGAAAGGTACCTGGGAATTCAAAATGCCAGTCAAATAAACAGGGAAGGAACTCTAATTAGCAAAGGACAGCATAAAATCTGAAAATTAAACACATGTAAAGCATATGTGATCTTTTCTTTCCAAACTTTGGGAAAACTTGGATCTGCATTCAGGTGAGATACTGAACAAGAACATCTCCTGGGTAACCAAAACACGTTACGTGAACTTGGACTGTAGCTTTGAAACAACTGAGGATAATGCATTCTTGCAGCAGGATTATACTCTAAGAAGAATCAGTTTATGTTTTATTTGGGCAAAATGTTGAATTCGTTTTTATATATCATTTATTACGCTGTTTGTCCTGGATTTTTCATAATGTAGAAAGACAAGAAGAAGAGGAGGAGGAAGAATTTTTAATGTGGATGTGCTATATTTAAAACGTACTACAAAGAAGGGAGAATGTGGAAAATTAGCAAACCACTAATGATAAAAGAATCCCAAAGATGTTGCAGGCAAAACCATGTTCTTACTAAGCTGTGCCTATGTCTCTTCAGACACATTAGCAGTATGAAACAGAAAGTGAGAAAACCCTATCAAACTGAATCTGCCACAGGAAGCAGAATTACACAGGATAAATTACATCTGGCTTGGACAAGGAAGATGAGCAACGAGCATGATGCCTACCCCATGCAAGCAACATGCAAAACACGCAGGGTGAACGAGCCGGCCTGTCACCCAGGGCTGCTGGGGAGGGGCATCTGATATCACCGGGATGACTGCACAGGGAGGCTTTTTTGTTTGTGCCCAAATTGCAGTGTGGGGGTGGGCATGGGGAAAAACAGGGTGTCTGAAGAGTTCAAATCAGAAGCAGACATGTACCTTGACATGACTCTGAGCTACCTGTGGGTATGATTTGGTTTTTTTTTATTCTATTAAATAGAATTATTTTCTGTATTTTCTGACCAGGCCTTTGTCTCTTCTTATACTGTGGCAGATCTTGATACAAAGCACTATCTGCTTGCTTGTTCCTAGTCTTGCTTTTAAAAAAAAATATTTCCACCTGCTTGAAACAAGAAGCAAGGTCCTTCGCTTGTGTAATACCGAGTTCACTGGCTTGGATGGGATTATGTCTATTTGTGTGAACTGAGCATCAGGCCTGATACTTTTCAGATTCTAAACTCACTGGCACGGGAATTCTTTTTGTGCATGATACGCTGAACACAATATCGCTGACGTGCGAATAACAGTAAAACAAGCTCATGTTGCTTTTGTGGGCAGAAGCTGCTAGGTTTGAGAGGCTGTTTATGGTACATAGATTTGTCTGGTTCCAGCTCAGGCAGCAGGTGATAGGCAAAGTCTCTGACGAATGTTCAGATTTGCATAACAGAATATGTAAAGCATACAGACCTCCAGGACAAAGGCTTTCTACCCCAGAACATGCTAGACCTAATGGAATGGAATTTCACTAAAGTAAATTATTTCCATAGACTTATGCAAAATGCTTGTTTTAAGAAACACCTCTGCCAAATTAATGGAACAGGGATAAATGATTTTCACAGTGTGCTAATCCTGGAATGCAGACATTTTCTTGAAATAACTATGAAATAGATTTTTTTTTTTTAAAAAAAACAAAGTTCTGGAATGTATGTACAAGTGCTTGTAAGCTTTTTTCAAATTGTGAACAGAAATACACGGACACAGAGTTGACCCTCATTGTCTTTTATGTAAGGGCAGATCTAGAGAATGATATGTAGAGCAGGCAGAGTTGATTACACATTCATTTACAGTATTTTAACGCTGGATTAACTAGAATTGTTTCAACTTTCTCAGTTCAACATTGAATGAGATGTCCTTATAATGGATCATTGCCTCCTGAGACCCATTCAAATACCCCATACTTTCTGGTCAGATTACATAGCCATAATAACCCCCTTTTAACACAGGTGTTTCACTTGCAAAAACTTTTGTGCATTTTATACTTCAAGAGTCTTTTATATTTCAGAGTCTTTGTTCAAATATTAGTATTTGGATACTGAAACTTTCCATTACAGTAAAATTCTAATTTTTGCTCAGTTTTCAACACAACAGCAAAAATCAGAAAAAGGAAATGCTTCCTTTCAATCCACAGACTGTAGTTCCTCCATTAAATACTTAATTTTCCAAATCCACATTGGCCGATATACTCTTTGTCACAGCAAAGTTTAGTTTTCCAAATAATTATTTTTATACAGATGGAGATGAAACGCTGTTTAATTGCAGTTCTAAAATAACATTCATTGCTATGTTCAGGGATTGCAGTGCTATAACATTTCCAGAGAGACTACACTCATTTCGACACCAAGAATATTTATAAGGAATATTTTGATTTACTACCAAGTTATCAGGGACACTTCTCCTACTCAGAAATTTGAACATGAAACTGGAATAAAACAAAGTACTGTTTTCATGATTTTGCAAAGCTGATAGCATCTATTAATTATATTAGCACTCCAGATGTAGAAATCATAAAAATGAAGCCAATTCCTCTGATAATGTCAGAGAAACAAGCATGTCCTTACAGAAGATGTAAAGAAAGATAGCAGGTAAAAAACTGAAATAAATGACAATGTTCCTGCTTTAATGTACCTAAGTTAGAGATACCAGTGAGTTTTATACAAGTCCTCAGCCTAAACCAGGAGAGTCAACTGCTTAGATAAGAGAAAGACTGCAGTAAACTGCCTTATTTACTGATTAATTGCCCAGGCTTGATGCAAGTAATTAAAGAGAATTTATTTTCCTATGACTGCATGTACAGCATTTATTTCTATGCCTCAACTTGTTTCTAGGATTTCAACACCATCTTGATCATTAACTTTATCAGTAACAATATAGTTTAGAGAACAAATCAGCCCACAACAGTAAGACTGTCAGCTCTCACAGCAAGCAAGACTGAAAAGATCATTTGCTTAAGCCAAATATATTTTTAAACATTATCATTGTTCCATACAGCTCAAATTTTGCCTAATGAAATTATTGTCACAAGTATTCAAAGGCTGACTGTACTTCAGATCCAGAACAAGCACAGTCATTGGCATAAACCATAATCACTAAAATCCCCAAGAATGGAATTGCAAAGAAAATGCCTCAAGACAGGTTATCCCCAAACAGTATCTCACTTTCCCCCTTGGATCACCTGATACTGAGTCTAGAGGCTAAAGATCAGAGAGGTCTGAAATCCGTGCTGCCAGATGAAGGTGTCCTCACAGCTTGGCACACGAGAAGGAATGAGAAGACAGCATGGAAAGACCTGAGGGCCAAAGCTCTTGAACAGACTTGCACCCTTGCGCCTGCCTGGCTGTTACAGGAAGCTTTGGGGAGGGAAAGCGAGTGCCCTTCAGCTGGAGGCACAGGATCCACACCTGCTGCCCAGGCTGAATTGGGAAAAGTGCCCTTTTAAATGATACACACAGATGTTTTAAGAAAAATGCCCTAACCTGGTTACATTCTATGACTTCAAATATTCAAGAAAGCTGAGTCTTAGTGAGAGGAAAAAAAAAAAAACAAAACCAAAAACCAGTATCAGGTTGGATTATCTCCCTTTTTCATCAAAATTTTCACAAAATTAATAAGGTAGGGCTGGAGACTGGAACTTTTGGGCAAAGCTTGCAGAGGCCTCCCCCATTATTTCACTGGTGTGGGAGAAAGCAGGTAGCGTCTGCCTCTCCTCCTGGCAGCCTGCTCACAATCCTCCATCTGCCTCTTTCTTTCATCCAGTTTATATCACAGCCTGAACTAATGACAGCACCTGAGATAGCGCAGAATTTTCTGACTTCAGAGTCAAGTAAACCTGCTTCTCATAACTACAAGCAAGGGACAGTGTGCCCCTTCATTCACCAGGAGCCACACAGAGAACAACCACTTTTATACCCTGGTCTGCATAGAAGCAAAGAATTTTTCTGTCACAGTGAGAAACACCAAATATTGTTGCTTTTATTATAAAACTGATTTTAGACACTTTACTGTCTAAGTTACAGAATGAACTTTGAGCTGAGCTCTATCTGCACTTAATGCTTAGCCTACCATAAGAAAAAGCTTTTTACAAAATATCTCTTTATCTTCCTATTATCTTAAGTTGGCTATAGCTATTACATCTTCACTGGCTACAAGAGAGGGACTGGTTTGCATAGTAAGGAGGGAACAATACAGTAAACTAATCAAGATGTACTACTTTGTAACCCCCGAGCAATAACCTGTTTGCAAGGATAATTCAATATTGGTAGACAGTCTGATGTAGAAATTGCAGACATGAGGCTGAGAAGAAAGCAACAACCTTCTCAACAGAAGGAATTGGTTTACGAATCTTTCCCTCTTCAGGACTGAGACTGCTATTTTAGGTTGCAAGACTTGCAGCAATAGTGAAAAAAAAAAAGATTATACTCTGGGAAGTAGAGCAGCTTTGTTTGAAGTTCTCAAAGTGTGTTTTGTACTATTTTGTTCTAAACAAATAATACTGATCATCCTGCTTTTGTTTTGCTGTGCTTTGAAAACAGTATTCTGGGCAAAAGCTTTGCTAGTCATGCATAGATGTACTGGACTGATGAAAAGCTAGCTTTAGGGCTGGAAAGCATTTCAGTCCAAAACAGGACAGAAGGGTTTTCCATGGAGCTGTGTATGATCTCCCATTTCATGTATGTGTGTGCATTTAAACATCAGTATGTATTTTGCCTGAGCAGAGTACAGGTCTGTGTTTGAACATGCCTATGCAGGAATTCTGGGCTTTGGCTGAAGAAAGAACATGTTGATAATTTCACTGTTACATCCTTAATCTCATACACTATGATTGCTTTGCTTTATCAGGGCTCAAGATTTTCTAAGCTTTCTAAGATTACATTTAGAGAGCTCAAGCTTGGTTATTTACAGATTTGAAGTTAAATTACTTTCTGATGAGATTGGACTGGCGCAAGTGGACCTTGCAGCAGGGCTGATATATTTAGCCTCTCTTGTTCCTAATTTAAATATTCCTATATTCTTTTGCTTTGGCCGTGTTTGGATCATAGGAGTCAATAGATGCCTCTGTTTCTCAGTAGCCAAGTATTTTGTAGCAGAGAACTGAGTTTTGACTGTGGAAAGAGCTCCTAGGATATAAAGGAAGCATTGAGGTTTTCATGGTTTTGCAAGGCTGGATGAGGATATAGAGGAAAAAGAAAGGCTCTTTTGAGAACTTTCATCATCAAGACTTGTTATATTCTGAGAAGGAAAAAAAACCTTGTCTGGTAGTTCGTTGGCTACAGACCCTCTTTTTGGGACTATATTTTTTTTGGGGGGGACAGTGTATCTGTCACAAAACCAAGTCCAAAATTACTTGGTTCAAAATCAAGTTTAGTTATGCAATGCAAGCCTTGATGGCATGAGAGCTCATAAGCATGTTATCGTTACAGATGAGCATTGTGGTACATGAGCAGTGCCTCCTGTCCTGCCTCTAATTCCAGCTGCAGCAGTTCCTGGAAAATCACAATCCCACATTTTATCATTTGACAAAATAATCCTCTCTCAGTTTCCCTTTTCGCCTGTCACTCCCCTGCCTCATTGATGACTTAAACTTTATAGTACTGCTGATGACATCACAGTCCACCTGATGATGATGTCATAATGTCACCTCTTAACAGTGAGGCCACAGAAGGAAGCTAAGAAATGCTGTCAGAAGTGTACTGGCTAGCACGCGTGACTGTCAGCAGGTAATTACAATACTCGGGAACTGCGACCATATGGAAAGCAAAATCCAGAAGCTGAAGTTGGCAAAGTGCGAGGAGCTCAGGTGGGGCAGACCGGACGGCTGATGCAGGCCAGAAGCATCTGCCTAAATGTGACAGATAGAACACACTGCCAAAAGCAAGATGGTTTCATATGGAATACAGTATTAAGTTTGTCATATATGGCTTTATGCTGGACAAGGACAGCATTCTTTCTCTTTTCCAAGTTGTTTACTACTCAGATCTTTGAGCACCTGATACTGAAACAGTGGGAACAGTCTATCCCAGGACTAGAGACACAGCAAAACCAGCAGGACAGACAAAACTGGCAACAAGTTAAAGTCAAGGGGGCCAAATGTTTTAGAAATCTCTGCAACTAAGTAACTCCTACTTTTTTTTTAAAAAAAGTTCTCAAAATAAATCAAGTGCCAAGAGGCAGATTAAATGCCAGGATTTACACACTACAAAACCCAGTACTACTGTGTCTTCAAATGAAGGACAAAATGAAGTACTAGATAATTGGACTTGAAGGAAAAAGAAAAAGACAGGAAAAAAATAATGTGAACCAGACAGAGAATTCAGTAGATTATCAGAGGTGACTGTAGGTACTCTATAAAAATATATACTTATGTTAGGAGAACTATTCCTATGTTACGATGGTGGGGCACTTAATTAGGCAATTACAGGATCGGAGTCCAACTATTTTCTGATGTTTACACTGGAATAAAACTAGATCAACTCTTAATTATCACTGCCTGGGCTACTTCGAGTTTAATGCTAATACAGAGAATGTCAGCACCAGAATCCAGAGCCATCTTTGCTTATGAGTTCATTATAAATGAAAAGCTAAAAGTTCAATTTCACAGAATGAGAGAACCAGAGAATCACAGAATGGTAGGGGTTGGAAGGGACCTTTGGAGATCATCTAGTCCAAACCCCCTGCCAAAGCAGGGTCACCTACAGCATGTTGGACAGGAATGCACCCAGGCGGGTTTTGAATACCTCCAGAGAAGGAGACTCCATAACCTCTCTGGGCATCCTGTTCCAGTGCTCTGTCACCCTCAAAGTAAAGTTGTTTTTCCTCATGTTGAGATGGAATTTCCTGGGTTCCGGTTTGTGCCCATTGCCCCTTGTCCCGTTGCTGGGCACCACTGAAAAGAGCCTGGCCCCATCCGCTTGCCATCTGCCCTTTAGATATTTACAAGCATTGGTGAGACCCCCTCTCAGTCTTCTCTTCTCCAGGCTAATCAGACCCAGGTTTCTCAGCCTTTCCTCAAAAGAGAGGTGCTCCATTCCCTTGTCTATCTTTGTAGCCCTCTGCTGGACTCTCTCCAGTAGTTCTGTGTCTTTCTTGAACTGGGGAGCCCAGAACTGGAGACAGTTCTCCAGATGTGGCCTCACCAGGGCAGAGTAGAGGGGGAAGATAACTTCCCTCGACCTGCTTGCCCCGCTCTTCTTGATGCACCCCAGGGTATCATTGGCCCTCTTGGCCACAAGGGCACATTGTTGGCTCATGGTCATCTTGTTGTCCACCAGGATTCCGAGGTGTCTCTCTGCAGAGCTGCTTTCCAGCAGGACAATCCCTAAACTGTACTGGTGCATGGCATCATTCCTCCCTAGCTGCAGGACCCTACACTTGCCCTTGTTGAACTTCATTATGTTGAACTTTTCTATTTACTGAATCATGCAGTAACAATTGCAGTTATTCATAACCAGGTACAATGTGCCTGAACATGAACTCCACTTTTAGTGGGGGAAATGCCAGACATTACTGATAATGCATCAAATAATTAACTTTTTGGTTTGAGCAGTTATTTTGCTCACTGGCAACATACTTGCCAGGAAAATCTGGTACCCCAAGCTAGAAATGAAGGTCTTTTTTCCCTCCCCTGTATGAACTTACATACTGTTCTATAGGAATCTGTTCTTAAGTTTTACTGAACTCTTCTCTGCTTGTAGACTTCAATTTTTTTAAGCCTGTTTTATTAATATACAGAAGACTACACAGTTCAACTTTCCTCTTACTTGTACTTTCATAGCAACTATGAGCCCATATCATAGGCTAGAACTCCACTGTGCCAGAACTGCACAAACACAGAGTGAATACGTAAACCATAAGCTCTTTGGGACAGGAATCACGAGTTAGGCAATAATGGATGGATATAAACAGACCAGTGAAAGACAGGAAAGAAAAAGCTTCCATGAGCAGGTCCTTCAAAAGTTTGTGGACAGTGTTAATTCCTTGGGAATAAAACTTGTGTTGCCCAATGCAATGCCTCCAGAAAGAAACCTGTCAAGGGGGAAACATTGCAGGAAGAAAACGGTAATGGTTCAGAACTTCATCATTCCTGAGTGAGTGGAAATGACACCACCAGGGACTGTTCTCTTGCAAGGGCAGAGCATGCCTCCTGACCATTCTCCTCCAGCCACCTAGTTTTGTGGGTAACTCCAGATTACTTTTTAGGAACTGTTCCTGAACATACTGCCCTCCAAACTCTGCGCTGGGCTGAGCCAAAACCGCAGCTGTGACCATGTAAGGCTTGAATGGTATGGAAGATTATGTCCTAGTGCTTGGTCCTCTCTATAACTGGTGAGAATAGTTAAGAGCTGAAGTGCAGCACAAGACAAGTAAGGATTTTGGAATCAGTTGGCAGAGGTTGTTCCAGAGAAACAGCCTGAGGAACACCGCCCTGCACTGTGGTCACACCATCAGTAAGAGCAGAGTGAAAAAGCACAGGATGAAGACGGTGCCCTGCTGTTAATGGAAGCTTACTGTGGCTGTGTAAGCATTTGGCGCTTTCCACAGCATCTTGTGTGTACCGTGGCTATATTTACAGTGCACTGTAGGAAGAGAAAACATGACCTCGCACATGGAACCATTAAAAATGTAGAGCATTATTCTGTGGGTTATTTTACGTCAAGCAGCAGATGGTTGGACGTGATAAATAACTAAACACAAAATAACTAAAGCCACAAAATAACTAAAATCCAAAGCTGAGGCTCTAGCTTCTGTATTTCTGAAAGCAGCAGAGAAGGGTGGGTGTTGTTGAGACTGTGGAAAGACAGTGGTTTTGATTCAGTGTGTTATGATCATGTTTTTATTTTAGTACAGTAGTGAAAGACTGTAACAGAACAGTATGTTAGAGCAGTCCACGACGGTGATGGCTGGAGGATACCACCCCCTCAGAGGGAACACAATACAGGATCTTATTCCACACGAATGTGGTGGGCAGAGCATTGGTTGGGATCCACAGCCGGCACAGACACAGCTTCTTGTATTTTCACCAGGGATGGGATTATTTACCAGCATGTCTCATTGCCTACTGACTGCTCACTGACAAAGGGTTAGATACGATATGCCTGGGATATGAAACTGCAGGTATTTCTGGGCTCAGTTGCATACTGTTTTCTCTTTGTGGCTGAGTAAACACCCTTGTTTGTTGTGCCCGGGCAGAAACTGACTTTTTTGTTCTAAAACTGAGGTGAACTCATTAGTGTAGCTGTGTAACTGTGAATGGAGAACAAGAAGCAGGGATTCGAGTCTGTGAGCGTGTACCAGGCCCTGTCAGCCAGCGGTTCTGTCATAGCTGTGCGCTGTACAAAGACTAGCCAAACTGGAGACAGAGTCCACCAAACTACGGAAGTGCTGGAGAAAACCAGTTTGAAGCATTACAATCGGGTGATGACATAGAGATTGCACTGAGATCTTTTAACAGTGTAACTGGAAAGTTAACAGAAAACAGAAGGCTTAAGCGCAAATTACTCAACAAGGAACTCTTCCCAGACTTCAGCTGCATGTACATTTTGGGGACTAGAACACGTAGATGCATGAAATCTAGTTCTGGAAAATTTGTTTTCAAGCCTAAAATTAGCAGGCTCTTCTTCCACTGGTGAACTTTGATCCTTTTTTTGTGCATATTCTTTGTCATCTTTTTCCTGTTACTCTGTTGCCTGCTCATTTGTTTTGAACTTAGCACCGCCCTCTTCTGCCTTCTGCAAACAGACTGGAAAAAGCCTTAAGATTCCTCTAGCAGTGAATTTTTATCATGGACATACATCTCCCTATTTGGTTGTGTAAGGAACTCAGGGTAAAAGGAGTTTAGATTGTGATTTTAATGGAAGGGAACCACTATCAGGTGGAAAAACTTGATTTCATCATATTTATTTCCAGGGATAAAGCAGATGATGCTGAAAGAAGTGCTTCCTGTGGCCATGGGTGCTGTGCTCTGGGTACCCTAGCTTCAGTCGTGGCCTTTCAAGGACTTGCCCGGCACTCTGGGCTGAATTTGTCCGCTCCCTGGTTTTCGCATTTACTAACTTGAATAAAGATGCCTCCTTTTGTTAAACATTTTTGACATCGACTGAAATGCACTTGTTAAAAAAAAATAAAAAAATAAAGGAGGTAAGTCTGTGAGAGGCGCCGCGGCCCCCCCGGCCGCGGGATCACCTCAGCGGGCCGCCTCCTCGCGCTG
>NW_009649458.1:897825-1011581 GCF_000708025.1 Charadrius vociferus | reverse complement strand
TGGGGGTGTCAGTGCTTTGTGCAGGGGGTTAGAGGGAAAGGGGGACAATGATGCTTTCCCGGTTTATCTTCAGAGGGAGGCACCCAGCGCTGGGCAGCGGCGGGGAGGGGTGGGTTTGGGGTCCTCGCTCCGGCTGAGCTGTGGGAGCTTAAGCCCAGCGCCCCTCTGTGTGCTACTTCCCCTTTTGCGTCGGAGAGGATATTTTGCCTCCCTTTGGCTGGCCACTGCTGATGCAAATTGCTGCATTAATACCACTGCTTCGCTAATACTTTCCCTGAGATGGAATAATGAAAATGGTAACAGGCCAGAGGGATTTAATGGCATAGCAGAACGTGGCTGGCAGTAATGCAATTGCTACATATGAAACTAAACTTTTCATTCTCGGCAGCTCTGAAGTGCAAAACCAGCACCCATCCCCCACTGCTCCCAGCACCTATTAGTTTTTCTATTGATTAGTGTGTTTCCTCTGTCTTCAAGAAGAGAAAGTAAAAGAATTAATGTATCTTGTGGAGAGTGGGGAGGAAACAAAACTCTGTAATATTTTTGCTATCTCTGTCAAAAAGAGGAATTGTGTAGAGGCCCATACTAATAACAAGATCTCAGCATTGATATTGCAGACTAACTAGCAAGTAATTTTTCCTTTCACATATAAAGTCATTGACCTCGATAGATCTGTTGACCTCTGATTTGGTTCACAGTCTGGAGGGTATTTTGGAGTAGTTTGTTTATTTTATTTTCTGTGTGGCTCTATCTGTGTCTCTGCTGTTTTAGGAAACAAATATCAACAAATGTTTGGTGTACATAAATAAGGTTTTGCTGTCATCAGTGTGCCCACTTAGAAGTCAGATGGATTTACTCCTGTTACACTAAAATGAGCCTAAATCCATGAAGAGAACTGGAGAAAAAGTGGAGAGATAAGATGGGAAAGACTCAACATAATTACGTTATGATTTTAGGCATAAAGCCATGAAAATAGCTTCCAATGTTTTTAGATACTTTCTACTTTTCTGATAGCTCCACTTCATGAATACAGACTACGTGATAATATCTACTTACCTGACTCAGTGCGGTCTGTTTGTAAGGGAGTTGGGCAAGTTTTAGTCTTTGGCCCTTTTCCATACCTGAGGATGTGCAGGTGCACACATTTGTCTATGAACACACATACACACAGCAATCATTGAAAACAGTTGAAATACAGTAAAAGCTTACTTTAAACTCTGAAAATGTGGAAAATGTAAAGTTATAGCCAAACAAATTTGTTTTCCAATCCCACTGAAAGAAAGAATGCCAAGTCACATGAGGTATCAGCATAGACTAGAGCTGCTGCTGTGCTTCCACTCTGATTTATGTTCCTCACTGACATCAGAACAGTAGCACAGGGCAGCACAGTACATGATCTACCATATATTCTCCAGTTATTTCAAAAGTTCTTGGTTTCAGGCATCAGTTTGTACTTTTCAATTTGTTGTGAAGTTGGATGTTATTTATGCAGCATCAGTCCAAAGGGATGTCAGCCCTTGTGTATGTACCCTCAAAATGTCTCCATGAGGAAGGTACAGTTGGGAAACTGAGGCACAGAGAGATCAAGGGGAATGTGGAAGGTCTCCCAGGAGATCTCTGGGAAAGGAGGACACAAATCTTGAGATATGATTTCAAATTGCTTGAAATGCCAAAAGAGGTGTCCCTGGTACTACTCACCACTGGCTGTTTCTCAGCTTCTCTCTTTAGTTGATACTAGCAATTGTATGGGTATGTGGTGAGTCAGATCATCCCATTCATCCGTCTGGAAATTACTTTTGTATGGCTTTAGTGGTGTTAGTTTTCAGTGTGGACACAAGGGCAAGATTTGGAAGAGTTTGGAATGTATGGTTGGGACCATGGTAGTACACTTCAACTGGCCATGAAATAATTCTCTTGGACTTTTGAATGCCAGTGCAGTACCCTGACTGTGGCACTATAGGGTAGTCCGCCCTTCAGTTGAACATGAGGATTCATGACAGGCAAGTTTTGAGTCTTCAATTTGAATTTTTTATTTCAGCTGCTCTCAAGAAAATATTATGTCTTTTATGGGAACTTTGTGAAGTATTGGACCAAGTAATGTTTCAGCTAGTTTAAAGATAGTGCATAGCAGAACCAAGTGAATAGTCATCTCATAGTCAAAGTCTGTATCTGTGAGTGAGTGTGAGTGAGTGAGTGAGTGGGTTCTGTGAGGGACTGGCAGCTTGGAAGATAAGTTTGACATTTGATCCATTTCACTCTCTGGCCATTCTAAGAAGTCACAGTCTTTGGCACTGGCCTTGGCTAGCTTGAAATAGGAGTCAAATAGTTCCTAATAGAATTAAGCCCAGAATAATCCCAACCCTAAAATATTTCTGGAGATTTGTCTGGCAGGAAGAAAAGTGCTCTTACTCTGGTGTGGAGCCAGCCACATGCTGCATGTTGTTCTCTGTTTTGGAATATACAAATGAATTGCACCTGTCCCAATTGACCAGATGTATTGTCAAATCACCTGCAGGAATGTGGTCTGTCCCATGCCGCTGTGACTATGGGAAAGTCTGGAAAAAATGTGCACATAATCAGGTTTGGACAGAGTTTGCCCTCCTATTTACAGAACATCCAGAACCATGCTGCTCAGCAGAGTGCTCTGGAGTTCTCCCTCCACAGCTTGTCCAAATCAGGGTCATGGCTGCTTATGGCTCCTTTCCAGGTCTGGTGTCCAGGTCTCCTTTCCCAGGAAAAAAGAATATACAAGGAGAGTGCTTGTCTATGTCTCACTTTGATGAACTTGGCATGCTGCAGTTGAGATATAGCCACAGTGATAGACTCTGCTTGAAACCAATGGGAGTTAAATACCCTCTAAGATCTAAGCCTTAGTAACTTGCCCGGGATTGTGGGGGAGTCTTGTAGGAAAGTAGGAACCTAAACTGAGGTCTCCTAAAGTCCTGTGTGGTGGCCTTCAATGCTCCTCTAGAGAAAGTAAATCCCGGCTGTGATTTTGCTCTGAGAAATGCACAACTTTGGGGTTCTGGCTGGGAATTTACTCAAAAAAGTGGGATGGGAATTCATGACAGTGACCTTGGGTTGGATTGATGTAGGAGCTAATGAATAGTTAAAAAAAAAGGCTTTTGAAAGTTCTTAATGATTTGCAGTTTCCGACCTGAAATGAGTTAAAATATTAAGAGGTTTGAATGTGACTGTCACACAGCATTAGTGACTTTATAATGTGATGACCATTTACTAATAAATAGTAGAGGTACTTCTCTTAAAAATAATAGAATGATAGTTATTATGAGCTTTTGTAGTTAAGAAGTCATCATTACTCTGATTGTGGTACAGACATGAAGGGCTAAGCTTGATTTTGAAAAAAGTCCATCTAAGGAATCTTCATCTGAAATATTTCCTTCTTTCCCCTACATTTTTATTATAAATCTTTTCTAGAACATAACCTCTGATACTGTTTTTAATGGTAACGAATATGTCAATAGTAAAATTCCATTAATTGCTGCAGAGGGAGTTGATGTTCAATATTGCAAACAAAACTGAATTGCTTCAGAGTCAAGAAAATAAATATTTGATACATAATAAAAGAGTGGCAGTAAGTACTTACCTAGTCGTCTTTGAAATGTTGTCATTTAATGTTTTGTAAATGAGGAATAATTCTCTTGAAGGGGCCACAGTCTGATTCCCAATTACAGTCCACCCTCTCTCAAGTTTTAAATCTTCAAAACAGAAACTAAGGGCAGATCGGGGGACCAGGTGGATCAGGTTTGTAAAATTGTCATAGGTTCAGTGTCAGCGGCAGAGCTGCAGTGATTTATTTTAACTGAACACTGGCCTATCAATTTTTGGCTCCCTTTCAGCATTTTGCAAGCATTTGGAGAAGTTCTTAGGAAAGTCGATTTGTTTTGTGCTTATGCCCATCACTTCAGTTGTGGACCAGGGTGCCATCATGACATCGGGTATTAAAAGCGTAACCAAAAGATGTGTCTGTATGTGTTGTTTTTCTTTGTGCTAAGCATTTCAAATGTGTTGTGTTTAGCATTGCTGCAAATCTTCCTCTCATGGCCTACAAAACCAGTGCACAGTCATAACTGTAAAACCTGAGAAAAGGGGCTGAAAGGGACCTAAATGTTACATCCTTGCTTGTGAACGAAATGGCGCCAAAGTCCATTCTTGGCGGCCAGAACAGCTAGCACCATCTGTTCACATCTATTCTATAAAGCTTTCTTAACCTTTAAAAGAAGGTTACTACTTCTAAACTGGCCATGGAAGTAGTCCCCAGTCCATCTTATCTCATTAGCTGTTCCTGGGAATTGTTGGGAGAGTGCTTATTGGCCTGTGTCTAAAGTGTACCAGAAGCAGATTTTGTAATTTAAATAAATTCGGTATAAATGACCAAATTGTAATGGTTGGGTCTGTGATGTGATGTGGCTTGGTTTACTGCTTTGGACACAGGCACAGTGACAATCTCTGTCCCAAAGATGACAATTGCCTGTTCCTAAACCAGTCCCAACAGCTGTTTGTCCTGCTCTTCAAAATTTTCTGTACTGGAGATTTGATATCTTTCAGAGTAAGTGTGTTTCAATTTTTAATTACCCTTACAGCATTCTACCTAAATCATGTTTTGTTTCGTTTTTTTTTTTTTTTTTTTCAAAAACTGTCCATCTTTAGAGCATGGTGAGTAGCACTTCTATCCCTAATTAAAATGGACATGTATAGATATCTAACCTGTTACTCATTGTGTTATGGCACCTGAGGAGACATTGGGTCTTGCAAAAGGAAAAAAAGGCGTTTAGTTCCTATGACTTCCAGTATTTTATTTTACAAAATACAGTAAAAAAAGATGACATGGTATGGGGAAGACGTGGGCTGTAAAAAACGTGCCACGAAGGGTAAAATTACTAGCTTTTTCAGTGGAATTAGGACATAGTCTGGTGTATCTGTATGAAAGAAGTGGATTATCTAGTGACAGTGTGTTTGATCTTACTGTGGCATCCAGTAGAGCAGGACTTTAAAGAATTAACTTGGTTAGGTCAATCTTTGCTAAGTTAATAAGTCAGTTTTGTAAAAGGCAACACCTAGCTGTTTATTTCTCACTTATTTGTCCATGAGATGATCAGTTCTGAAAAATTACTGCTGTCTTTAACAATCCAAAGAGTTGGAAATTTTCTGAGCCTCCTTGCAGATGATGCTAGTTAAATTGACATTACAAATTATACTAAAAAATACTTTTAATTTCATAATAGATGCATTATGTAGAACTGTGGAGTGTCTCCTGGCACAGACAAAACTCAAGCCATTTGAAAATCGTGACAGAAGCAGTACAGACTGTTCTCACTTGCTGCAAGCTTAGATTTTGAATTTTCCCAGCAGCAAAAAATATTCTATGCTATGTTCACTAGCATGGTATAAGAACAAGTGATTTACTAAATTCAGTGTAATTAACAGGCAGGCACTGGGGATTTAACCCATGTCGTAAACTCCTGTTTACTGCTGACGCTGCTGTTGCCTGGTTAGTAAGTGAAAGACTTCTTGGAGTGGCCAGAGTAAAATGTTGCTCCAAAACCACATGCAGTCTCTCTGGGGTTTGAGGAATGTTGGTTTCTTGGAGTACTGACATAGTACGGTCTGACTTTAGGTTCAGAGTATAAACTTACTAACCTCAGACTCCAAACAATCTCAGCTTTAGTTGGCATGTATAGAAGTTAGGATAAAGGGCCTACATCCATCAGAGTCCAATTTTTGAACTCTCCCCCCTTTTAGCTACAGCATCTTTTGTTCCCTACATTTGAAATATAAAACCATTTTTGTCTGGTTTCCTGAGGAAGTGGGGTTTAAGTGATTAGTCTGCCAGTCTGTCTTTTAATTCTGCAGTGATTTTGTTGCACAGGTCAGGTTCAGCCCAGCTTGAAAGGAAAGTCCATCACCAGCTGACAGTTTGAATGTGGCACTTTCTTTTTATGGGATAAGAGATTTTCACTGTATGGAAGCAAGCTGTGCCGTGCCAGTTGGCCTCAGAGCTTGAGGATGGTGTCTTTTTAGTTCACACGTATAAAAACAAAGTTCACTTTTTTATTTCACGAATATAAAAATAATCACTTGTGTCCTAAGATGGGGCAGGCAGTGCAGCTAAGATTTGTTGTGAACAAGAATAGTGGCAAAATTCTCTGTTTAGCAGTTTAAGAGACCTGCTGGTGTAACTTGTTAAGAGGAAGTATGAGTCCTCATATTTGGATTGTTTGCCCGTAACTCTCCTGAACGGTAGGGTGTATGTACTCTCTTCGCAACTCCTTCCTCACCAAGGAAGTTGTGGCTGTTTTGCACCTAGAAATTTTGTTGTTTCAGCAGACCAAGCATTAACTGGGGTGAACTACACCATGTAATTTTGAGTCTAATTGTAGCCATCTTTAAATGTAATCTTAGCTCAATAAGAAATGTGTTAGAAAAATCCCCAGTAGAAACCGAAGTATTTTTCCAAAGCAAAGGGAAAATTTTAAAAGTTTGCTTTCATCTGTCACCCTGGAGGCTCACTTCTGAACTTGCATCTGTGCCTGTGTGGTGCCATCTTTTTGAAGAGTTCAGATGAGGGACACCAAGATAATTAGGAGGCTAACAGCTTGTGATGTAAAAGGAGAGGCTGGGAGAGCTAGTTTTGTTCAGTCTTCAGGGAATTCATTTACCTATTTGGGGGTATAGAGGAAACCGAACTGAAACAGGTGCACAGTGATAGGACAAGAGGCAATGGGCAAAGTTGCAACAAGGGAAATTCAGATTAGATATTGGGAAGAAAATTTTCGCTATGAGACCAGGTAAACATAGGAACAGGAGTGCAGGGAGGCTGAGAAATCTCCATCCTTGAAGACATTGAGAACTCAACGGGACCAAGGTCGTGGGGATCCTGGTCCAACTTGGCCCTCCTCTGCGCAGACTTGTGGACCACATGACCTCTAGAGGTCTGTTCCAACCTGTTGTTCCATGACACAACATAGGATGCAGCATGAGTTTCAAGTACAGTTCCGTATGAAACAGGTTGCCCTAGGTTTGCATTCAGGAAGGCATGTTTCTTATGTATTGATAGGAGCCCCAAAGTGCTAATATCAGTTGAGTGCTGGAGGACTGAATATAATTTCTCTTTCTGCCATGAAGTTTCTGTGTTGTTTTTTCAGTAGGTGGCACTTTCTAGATGCCTGAATTGAGGGCTGTGCAAAAATGCTTCTCCAAACAGTATTTAGGGGTTGTTGTTTCATTAGTTAACGTCTTGTGTACTAAATACTTCAAAAAGTCTGTTTGTTTCCAAAGTTAGTGCCTGGTTTTGATCTTAATCTTTTTGTGATTCCGCTCCCCAATTGTCAGATGGGGAGACCATCATCACTTTTCAGGGGCAATGTAGTGGTGACTACTATCACAAAGCCCAAAAGAGCATAAAGAATTCTTCCTTCAGAGCATGGTCTGTGTCGTGATACCCATGTACTGCAATGGAAACAGAGAAGAAAACAAAATTTCAGTCCATCCGATGTGGAGGGACTTTTGGAAACAAACACAGGTGATCATCAATTGATTAGAACAACTACGCATGAAGAGATCAGCTTTAGTTATAGCATTTCCTAACTTTCCATTTTTTTACTTTCACTGTGTTCTTTTAGTACTTCTTTGTTTCTAAGTATAAAGCACATTTAAAAATTGGAACTATTTTTACAGCATTTCACACTTAAATCTTGTTGTTGTTTATAAAAGAACACAGCTGAAAGAGAGTCTCTGTTGCAGCAGATGATGCTGGCTAACACATGCCGCGCAGCTCAGTGCAGTGACTGTCTCTCAGACTCTGAGCTCAGTTCTGTTCTCATCACCATCAAAGGGAGTTTTACTGTTGCCTACCCTGCAAGTGTCTCTTTTGATGTCCAGGTGATGCAGTCCAGCCTAGCAGTGATGTCCCAGTGACGTAGTCCAGCCTAGCAAAGAACTTGAATGTGAGGCATATGCTTTATACTGAGTGCACAGACTTTTCTGAAATCAGTATCTTTGAACCTGTAAGAGGTGTTGGAAAAATAATGAAAACAATAAACATTGGAAGTCCTTAAAATCTCTACTGTTCAGGAAAGTATATGCTTAAATTCATTCATACTTTGAGAGCGCTTAAAAGACTTTCTGAATTTTTGAGTATGTCTAAGTATGAATACTGTCCTGTCTAGGGGACTAAGTGTATTAACGGAGCTTAAACAGAACGTGCATTAGCAGAGTAGAAACAGGAAACTAGATGCTAAATACTAAATAAATCCAGGAGCAAAGGAAATAAAGCCAAACGCTTCAATCATCAGCACATGCCTAATTTTTAATAAACCTGCTGATACTAATAGGCTGTTTTAAAACAAGAATGGTAAAGGTGCATTAGGAAGCACTCTATGTGCTTTGGACTGAAGGTTACATGTTAAGCCTTAGTGAATATTTATTGTCTGTATGCATTATAGTAATCTTTTAATGGGATAAATCCCTGTAAAGTGGGAAAATAGTCTTTGACTTTTGTGTAGTGGAAAATTAGATCTGCTAAAAACCATTCAGTTGCCCTGCCCTTAAAAGCCTGTAGAGATACATCAGAAAAGTATATTTGGTGTTGAGGGCACAATAAATGATAGGAGGAAATGTTATTTTGGAAGTAAAGCTTTTCTCTTCAGAGATAATTGGAGACATTTAGGAGCTGCAGAGTCTGAAAGTCTGACAGTGGTTTTGAATGCAACTGATTTTACAAGCTTTTGAAAGCTGTTACAGTTCTCTGACTTACAAGGTCTCCTTTTCTTTGGTCTTTTAATAGCTCTCTACAAACATGTATCAGCTGTAAATAATTAGGTTGAATATCATGATTCTATGTGAAGTTGTTAATTCGTGAAACAGGAGAATACCCTCACTGATAGAATCTCCGTCTCTCAAATGTCTCTAAAATATAAAGCAGGGATCAAAATCTGATTTGTTCTATCTTTTGTCTTTCAGGTCCAAACCATGAATTACGTTGGACAGTTAGCAGGGCAAGTGTTTGTAACTGTGAAGGAGCTCTATAAGGGACTAAACCCAGCCACATTGTCGGGATGTATAGATATAATTGTTGTACGTCAGCCAGATGGAAATCTGCAGTGTTCCCCTTTCCATGTACGCTTTGGGAAAATGGGAGTCCTACGTTCTAGGGAGAAAGTGGTAAGAAAATTGACAATTTTGATATGTTCTGTCTGTGGGATAATTCTAATGGCATGAAAGTTACTGAATGTTCTGTGGTATTGTAGTCAAGGTTTTCTTTAGACACTCTTTACAAAGTGCCCAAATTGAGGCTAGATTCAATTAAAATGGTTGTTACTGATTCTTGCATTTCAAAGCGTAATTTATAAGACATTGGCTATAATAAAAACAAAACAAACCAAGAAATTTATAACATTTATTTTCAATAGAGCCAAATTTGGAATGTGCTGATTTGGGTTTATAATAGATTTCATTAGTGACTGTGTATTAAGACCCCTTTGTTTAACAAGTTCATTGGTAGTTACAGAAAGAGAGTTAATCATGAAGTAATATTTTCAGATAACACAATGTTGAGGTTAATTGAAGCTAGAAAAAGCAGTGAGGACCTTTAGATAAATGTAACCAAGCTGAATGACCTGGCAATATGATATCAGATGCGAAGTTGCCAGTGAGTAATGCTTGACAGATTATCTTAGGAAATAATTTGTAGCTACATCTAGTCTAGGTTTTAATGTAGCTATCATTGTTCAGCAGAAAGATCGTAATGTCACCATGGGCATTGTTCAATTTTTACATGAATCAGAAAAGAATACTAAGATTTAGGATGGGTAAAAGTTGAAAATGTTACAGTACTGATAATATACTGTGTCCTGAAATATAACATAACTGTAGGCTTGTCCAACTTGGAGTTGGTGGCAAGGACGGTTATAGGCAAAGAGAAAGATCCTCCTGAGAAGAAATGGAAATAGTTGGGGCTGTATAGCGGTGAGATAAATGTATGGAAGAAATTGACAATTTTTCTTATTTGTGCTTCTCATAGTGTAAAGAGAAGTCTGTTTAATGAGTTTGAAAGACAGTATATTAAGAAGTGCATGAGCACTTCTTGCACAATGCAAAGTTAGGCTATAAATTAAAAGACCAAAAAGATTTGTGTGGTGAGTGAAGCATTCAGAATTACATTTAAAAAGATTCAGGACTTTATATATTGGCTATAAACCTTCCTGAGTAGAGGAGCAAGACAGCAATGAGCTGTACGAGTTAGAAAAACATTCTGACAATTGATGGCCTTATGAACGTGGGGAGGGAAGAGATAGCTGAACAGGAACTGTGCACCTAAAATAACTTTCTTTTAATTTAAGAATATATTTATTTTCTTCCAGGTTGACATAGAAATTAATGGAGAGGCTGTAGATTTGCACATGAAACTAGGAGACAATGGAGAGGCCTTTTTTGTGCAGGAGATGGACAATGATCAGGTAAGAGTCAAACTAATTTTAATTTGTTAAAAATTCAGTGTCTGCTCTTCAGAGTCAGTTTTGAGTTTAGGAATTTTGTTGAAAAACATACCTTTACCCATTTTATAGTTTTGAAAGTTTCTGGACAAGTTTCTGCAATGAAAATTTAATACTATGCGGTTGCTTTGTTTTTTGAGTTGCTGAGAGTGAAAAAATCTAAAGAAGGTAATCACATAACTAAAAAATAAATCAGAGTTTATGTGCACACCAGTGTGTGAACAGAAATAACATGTACACAGTTCACATGCTCCAAAGATGTATACAACAGAAGTTAATATGTCCATGGAGCTGGTTTTTTTTTTCAGAAATCTTTACTTTGAACATATGCACTCAGCAGACTGCCAGTAAAAGTGCAATTGCCCTGTAAACATCTGTGTGCACAGTAATTCTGCTATTCACCAAAGACATGATCTTGCAACTATTATTCGTGTGGAATTATATTTAAATGAGAATGCCTGCTGTTGAGCTGTGTGATTAAATACTAGTCTATGTCAGCTATGGTCACACTAGTTTCGAATAGTCCACGTGTAATGTAACATAAGAAAAGCTTTTTATGGGCACTTCTTTTCAGATATCCCAAATAATTTTTGTCACTGTCCAGAGTGGGATGAGTTCAAATTCTTATATTGAGTACAATACCGCTAGTTTCAGGTGAGAGGTGTGTGCATGTGCAGTATTCATCTCTATTTTTAAATCTTCTGTGTGGTAACAGTTATTTGGTGACTGAAAATTGTTAGAAATACTTCCGTGAATGTCTAGAGATGTGTATATATAACTGAATAAGAGGATGTTTTTGTAACCTAGTTATAAACCACTGACCTATCTGACTACTGTCTGCATCTGAGTTGTGAAGGAGAATTGTATTTTACAAAATATTCAGGTTATAAACTAGTATTTTGTTTCTGGTCTGTATCTAGCGTCAGGTGAATAGAGACTCATGCCATAACCTGGACAATATAAGATGCTCAGATTATCCTCTTTTTTAAGAGTATTGTTCTTGGCTTGTCTGAGGAGATGCAGCTATGGAACAATTTCCATATGCTATAGGATCATACTAAGCACCCAGATGTCTAATCTTTATTACTTTTCTGGGAATATGTGACTTAGATTTTGGCAGTTGTGCATATATTTTAGAACCAGATTTATGACTGGCAGCGGAACTAATATGTTGCATGGTTTGCTTTTTTTTCTTTCTCAGGAGGTAATTCCTTATCATCTGTCCACATCTCCAATTCTGACTGAGGGAACTGCTTTAATGGAAGCTCAGCTGAAGAGGAGCTCCATAGACAGGATAAGAAACCTGGACACCAGTGCATCCTCACAAGTACCACCCCAAGCCCATGGATCCCAGCCCGCTACTGAAACATCTCCAGTCTGTAGCTCTGTGAAAAAAAGGAGGAAAAAGAGGAGGAAGTCTACCCATAAAATAGACAGCTTAAAAAGAGAAGACAATGGAGACACGACAGAAGATGAAGACATGTTTCCTATAGAGATTAGCTCAGAGGAAGAAAAAGAACCATTAGACAGTTCAAGGTATCAGAGTGCAATTGACATCTATAATGGAAACCTACTGCTGGGTTAACGTTCCATTCCATACCTTCTAACAGTAATTTCTATCTAAGTCAGCACATATGGTCGATGAACATCTTTCTTTAAGAAAAACCTTTAGCCTAGAAAGATATTGAGAATGTTACTAACAAAGGTAATTAAAGTTACATTGAAAACATAAGAACAATTCTCCATCATACTATGAACTAGAAGGTGTGAATCAGATAACATTTCTCTATCTCCTTTTAGTTCAGATTGTATTAATTCTTCTCTGCAGTAGAGGTTTGTTTTTTTTTTTTTTGTTATCTGAAGTATGTGTAAGTTCACTAATCAAGTATGGTTTTTAAATGTCACATGTTTCCCTATACCTAGGATCCCCGTTCCGGATGTGTTTGTAGATGACTTATCTGACATAAAAGCTCCTGCAGTTTCTACGTTTTCTCAGTCTGCATCTTACCCTCATTCAGATGGAGAGTGGTCACCTCTTCAGAGGTAGTTTTTCTGATAGTACAGTTCTAAATAATCTTCTTTTGATTTCTTACATGCTAGTGCTATATGAAGTCTTACTAAAAATTTTGGTATCAAACATGGTCACTGTCAACTACCAGCTGAATGCTTTCTATATTTGAAACCACATAGTCTCGATATACTGCCTCTGTAGTTAAGTGGCAGAGAAAGGGAAAGCAAGGAGATTATTTCAGAGCAAGGGCTTAATTTAAATGTTTTGAATTGTGTTCTGAAAGAAACTTTCTCCACAGACTGTAAAGCTTAGTGTGATTAGCTTCACCAGTCTGGTGATAGCATGTGTCAAGCCCCTTCAATGGCTTTTTGAACTGTATGTTCTGTTTGTTTCCTGATTGCAGTATTCTGGATTTTGAAAACTGTAGATGTAAATTCAACGTTCATGTAGCTAATGCACAAAGAGCTTATGTTAATCAGCACTTGTGAATAATGACACCCTGTTTTTCTTTCTACCAACATGCTGTGCTGTCCAGTAAGCCTATAGATTGCACAGGGCAATCCTCTCTTCTCAGTGTTCCAGCAGATGGAGGCCTATCTAACTCTTGTCCTCAACAGTCTTCTCACTTTTCTCCTCCAGACAGGTAGAACGGTTGTCCTCCCTCTTTTCTGGGCTGCTTTTTAATCCTTTTAACACATTAATACACTTGTAACACATTAATAGTATGTGAACTTCATTGAACTTATAACTGCACTTATTGCTAACCCAGGCACTTTGAAAGAAAGTGATACTGAAAACCACTTCCTCTGCTTGCTTCTTTGTGGGCATTGACTGGAGGTTAGTTACCTTGATGAATCGTCTGTTGAATGAAGATGGCTAATATAAAATCAGGCCAATGAAAACCTGTGTTAAAACTGAAGTTGATTAAGATGATTTAAAAAAAAAAGGAAGAACTTAGCTAGTGAAACTTACATTCCTCTGAAGATTGACATTTCCATGCGGCTTTTTACAGTCAGTGTATATTTTAATGACACTTTTATCCCATGTTTTTTCTGAGTTGTTTGCTTGTGCATAGGTTGCAAAAGGAAAAGCAAATCAAAGGCCTCAGAGATTATGTGAGCAATAAGGAGTGCAAAATTTGTGATGGGAGGACCCCAGTACCAAAAGAGAACTTTTTCTTTGTTCCCTGGGTTGGGGGAGGGGAAGACTTTATGTTGGATTGCAGTGGGGGAGCATCTTACAGAGTAAAGATGACACAATAGATAAGGCATCTTGTCTAAGGTTTAGGAGACCCAGACATAAGCCTTTGCTGTAATGTAGAATTCCTCTGACTGTGGACTCCTTTCTACAGAGCTAAACGGGAATACAGACACTTTTTATGATATCTTAAATTCAAGATGTCTCAAGATTCTGCAGCCAGGCCCTTTCTCTCCATTAAGTTGGTGGAGAGAAGTCATGGCAACTCAGTTAAAAAATTTAAAATAAGTGTCTGAATATGACCTCTACAATTCTTCATTAATGCTGAGGAAGCTTTGGGTAATAAATCAGGCTAAATTGCTCATTGCTTATCTCAACATAGATGCCATACTAGGTGCGTAAGGCTGTGTTGAAACTGATAATCCTGAGGGTTTCCCAGCTTCTAGAATGCCCTCTTTAACCTGACCGTGTTGCAGTACCAAGTCAAGATGAGATCCCAGGACATTCAAGGCTGTTCTCCTTAGTGTTTTTCATGGGAAGGAGGGACAGGCACACAGGTTAGGATGGAGCAGTGATGTGCTCTGGGTGGGTCCCTGAACTTTGCTCTGGAGTTCACCTGTCCTGCAGTCTAGATATACAGCTGAAGTGCTTTAGTAACTTGTCCGAGTAAGCCCAGCTCTGTGTCTGCAACTGTTTTCCTCTGTGTGAAATAAGAAACTCTATTATGGCCACCTCAAAGGAGGTTCAGAGGCTCTCAGCTAATGTTGTGACATGTACATGAGGCAGGCCTCTTTCCTTCTTTTCCTGGTTTATTTGGCATCAGTCAAGACAGGACTTTTCTCAGGTCACACTGCTGCTTTCTCAGGGCGCTCAGCTTTCAGTGGGAAACACTGCAAATATCAGCGTGGTTTGCTCTTGCAGAACTGCCAGCTACAGGCCAAGTTCCTTATTCTTTGACATTGGAATACATTAAGTGCAATCATAGCTGTTAAAGGAATACATAGGACTGTGACACAAATATTCATTATTTATGGGATATGAATCAGATATGCTGATTTAAATGACTGAACTGAAGTTTCTCTTCTTTCTTGTGCAGTGTTGACAGGATGGGTGGCTCTAGTTTGATCTGCAATATGTCAGCAATCTGTGTAAGGCAAGAGAATTTCAGCTGGGCTGGGTCAGTGCCTAACTTAAGGACGGGCAAATTGCAAGGCATAGTTCAGCCCAAGACAAACATCTTGGTGGCGTAAGGAATAAGGAAACCATTTTGAGTCTGATCCATGGATGCATTTGCAGGATACTGTCACTGGGCTGCAAATCCTACACAGTCTTGGTATTTAGCCTTATTGACCCCTAGTGCAAGCGGGGGATTAAATTCAGGATTTAATTTGACCTAGCCAAGCTAAAAAAAATTTAAAGGAATGTGATTGTAAGCTTTATTAGTCTTCAGTCTCATTTTACTTTGATGGCAATAGTATGAAATGAAAAGCAGCCAAAATAGTCCCAGTGTGGGTAATGGAGATGACATCTGGCATTACATATGGAAGCAGAACTGTACAAACAGGAAGTATACAAACAGGACTGTAGTAGGCATAATTGCCATCTGCATCCATAAACTACAGAGATTATTGTTGCTATTCCAGAAGGATATTAGTTGGAGAGAGTAGCTATTGAGTGTTAAACAACAATGTGGCATATGAATAAAAAAGTAA
This sequence comes from Charadrius vociferus, assembly GCF_000708025.1. Classification (NCBI taxonomy): domain Eukaryota; kingdom Metazoa; phylum Chordata; class Aves; order Charadriiformes; family Charadriidae; genus Charadrius; species Charadrius vociferus. The sequence continues at coordinate 996,147 of NW_009649458.1, read as the reverse complement.
AGGTATTTCTCTGTAATGGAAAACCAGCTCTCGTCAGGAGGCCACCAACCCTGTATTAATGTTTGTGGGTGGTGTAGAAAATTGCAGCTTATGTTCCAGGTGATATAAGGAACAAGAATGCTTTAGTATCCCTTTATACAAACAAAATAATTTACCCACTGTTTGCCTTGTGGAGGCATGTTTGCAGTCTGATTTGGTCTTGGGCCTTTTAAATTAAGATGACATTGCAATGATAATTCTGATCTACCCTGAGGTTGTATTAGCATTTGTACACTAATCTACAAGGAGAAATCAACTGAAAAGGATTCTGAAGATCTAACATATTGTTACTACTAAATCCTTGTATTTTACTGTGTAGAGAAGTAGTATTTATAGAATGAGAATTAAGATGTCTCCATTGTGCTTGTGTCTAAAGTTCAGTAGATAGTGTGTATTTTGTGAACTTTGTTTTGGGACAGTGGGTAATATTTTGGGGGTTAGTTGCTCATCCTGTTCCTAACTTAACATGGTTATACTTGTAGCTATATTTACTCTGAGCCAATAACCCAGATGAGTGCATGGATCGTCGGGGAGCTTTTCACAGCAAGAGCATTCTCAGAGCAGAACTCTGCCTGTTTTAACATACACACATATGCAAGTGCCATATTTCTGGCACTTGCATGTGTGTCTGAGAATATACATCATGGTTCTTGGTGCTGAGTAACAGCCTGGGCTTCTTCCCTACTCAGTTGTGTGTACAAGGGAACTGTATTTTCAGGGAAAATTATGGAAAAGGCAGCGTTCTTCCCTGCCCTCCCGCCCTGCCCCCAATCAGTGTTCTCACTGCGAAATGCAGAGGTTCTAGCCCAAACTGAAGCAATGCCTGTATTCTCTCAGGTTGTCTGGCTGGGTAAATGAACCTGGGCTGAACATATCCCAAAGCCCAGACTGGAGATTTTTCTAAGTAAACAGTAGGTATTTTAAAGGTTAAAATGTGTGTAGTGCACAGATTAACTTGTGCAGGGACAACGCTTCCTTAGATCTAGATGTTTTGGGCTTAAAGCAGCAGTAGAAGCATTATTGCCTGCTGAGATTTTCGGAAGTGCCCAGGCTCCCGATTTCCAAGGTTTCAATGGGCCCTAGATACATGGAAAATACTGCAAATCCTACAAACTTGTCAGTGGGAGATGTAGAAGTTGCTGAAAAGCCCACCAGACTTTTCTTGAATCCTTAGAGCTTGAAAATACTTTTAAGATCACATTATATTGATTCCTTTATCTGTCAAATGGTAGGTTATACTCCAAGGACTAATAAAAATCTGAAATTCTTAGGGCTAAAAAAAGATCTTCCACAGTGGTATTGCTTATAAATTTTATAGTTTAGTTAGATAATGTAATTATGTGTAGCTAAAAAGTCATAGCATTTGTCCATATTCAAAGTATATCTTACTGCAACATAGATGAAAACAAGAGATAATGTACATAATTAGGTTGCTATTTTTTCAGATGTGAAATTCACAGATATTTAAAAACTGCTTTCTGTTTGTGTGAAGTAATTGTTTTTCTGTGACCAATGAATTCCCTACCAGCTAGCTCTGCAAAAAAGCCTTACATTGAAACAGCAAAACTGGGTTGGATATTCAGTTTATCCAGAAGGTAAAAAATAAATCAAACATGAAGAATTTATACTAAATATAGATAGCATTTTGATTTTGAGAGTGAAGGTAACTCACTTTGGACCTTTAACTTAGGAATGTTGTGGATTCTTTTGTTGCTTTTAGTTTTTAAAACAGGATTGTACTAGTATATCAAAACATGCCATGGCTTAGAGAAAAAATAATGGGCTTTGTTCAGGGGGTTCTGGGTGAAATTCTATGACTTGTGTATGCAGAAAGGCAGAGTAGATAATCAGATTTTTTCCTTTTGTCCTTGAAATCAGTGAATCATTATTTGTTAATGCCTGACTTGACATCACATTATTGACTTCACCACATTAAAAATATGCTACAAACTGATAATTTACTAATTAATTATTAAATATTTCATATTGACTAGTCAGAAGAACAAACAGTTAAATATTTTTTAACTGGAAGGGCTCAAATTCTTTGTATACCTCTCCTGCTGGTTTCCCAATAAACATACAATCAAGCATAGAACCGAACAAGTTAGTAGAAGGAAGTAATCAACTGGATTCCTTAGACTAATTTATTACTTAGTCAGGATAAAGTGTCTTGTTGATGCAAGTGAGTAATTTCTGCACTTCACATCCATAATAACAATACTAACACCTGTTCATCTACTGCTGCTGGTACCATCCCCATTCTTTTTTCCACACAGAAAACCAAAAATCTTCCTGAAATGTTCAGGTTCAGTGCTCTTGTTTCATCTCTTTCAGCCTCTCAAATCCTACTTCTGTGAAAGTGCTTACTAAAAAATGGATGAGACCTCTGAATGCCAGTCTAAGAGGATCCTGAACTGTTTAAACTGTTTTTCCATGCTTTCACACTTTCAGTTGGCTGATCTTCAGTGCTTTGGCTTGGTGCATATCAGTTTGGAAAGTACTTAGTGCATTGTGGTTACTTTCTGTTTTGTAATATTTTTTGTTTGTTTTTCTTCAGCCCATCAGGTTCACGCCCACCTACTCCTCAAAGTGACTCAGAATTAGTCAGTAAACCTATGGACAAAAGTGGCTTGAAGAATAATCCCCACATGCACTGGGCATGGGGTGAGCTACCCCAGGCTGCAAAGGTATCCAACATAATTTGTTTAGTTCCTGCTAGCATCTATTGTGCTTTAATGGGGCATATGTGCTTACTGTATTGCAGACTGCTGAAGAGGGAATGGATCCTGTTTTTTGCATGAATTCCAATGTTTTATGTAAGAGAATTGCATCTTCCTCCTTAGGAGATACAGGAAAGATCCTTGTCCCATGGATGTTCTCAACACTGATAATATACAATAGAAAATGAAGAAGTACTCGAGACCTAGTCTTATAAAAGTTAAAAGCTTAAATAACATATAAAATCAAACCCAGTGTCCTTTGGTAAACCATTGAAATTCATAAATGGTCTTAGACGGAAATTAGGTGCCTGGTGTTAGCAGTGTAATTCACAAAAACTTAAGTCGGTTGCTTGAGTGCATAAGCATCCAGAAACACCTGCAGTTCTGTATCTCTGCAGGCCCAGACATGCTGTTCTCTTGGCTGAGCCGACTGGCTTGGTGCCTGGCTCCTGCCTGAAGCCATTTGGCCCAGTTAGATGGCAGGATCTGTAGTGTGCCAGCAGCGTTGTCTCCCATCCTGCACAGTAGCCACGTGCACCTGAGTACACAGCAGGTCAGTCAGGTACTGGCTGGCTCCTTATGATATCTATGGAGTCAGAGCATTCATGCAGGAAAGGGGAGACTTAGGGCTTATGCGTGCCTCAGGGTGTGAGAAATAAAGGTCAGGTTTGCAGTGGCATACTGCAGCTATGGGAGCAGGAATGCTGCAGGGTTTGGCCCCTTCTGCTGAAAGTTGCCTTCTCTGCAGAAAGGACTGCAGGAATGATGGGGTCAGGAACAGTATGAGGAAACAAAATTCCTGCTTTGCAGGCCAGGGAAGTGGGTATCCTCAGAAAAGACTTCTGCGTTCTGGTGGTGGCACCAGAATTATAACAGCACTATTATGATTTATCTTTAATTCACTGTTGGTAGCTAGTGACAAAAACAGGGATTGGAATCCAGAATTCTTGATTCATTCAGAAGAGCTCTGTCCTCCTCTTTAGTAGGCCAAAGATGAGCTGTCCCATCACCTCTGCATTATTTTCTTCCTCATGTATATTACAAGAAAATTGGGAGCTATTTTCTGTACATAGAGGACTGATTTAAGTGCACAGGTCCAGGCAGGAGTTTCAGATTGGCATTTCCAGTCTAGAATGCAGGGTTTCCTGTTAGTGGATTTGGGTGTTTCATTTTTATCCCAGTCATACAGCCTGGTGTGTATTGCAGATCTTATTCCTGGAGGCTTTTCCCTCTTCATTTCTAGTCTGTGTCTCTGGCCAAGCTATCAGGAGTTGGTCTGGCCATCCCTGAACTGGGAGTTATGCATTGGGTGCTGTGTGAGCTGGCACAGGCAGGGCTCAGGAGCAACCAGAAAAACATGGGTGAAATGCAAAGAATAAATTTTATTTCCATTACCTCTCCAACTGGGGGGTTCCCCAAAGCAGCACCCAGGCAGATGCACATAAGCGGGAATACAGGCACTGCGGAGCTCACTCCATGCCAGAGGATCACCAAACCTGCTGTTTTCGCCTGTATATCAGGGATTCACGCAGGCATAGTTCACCACTGTGCTTTGATCTTTCCTGCAGCAGTGCAGGAATCTCAAATATGTTTGATAGGGTGCTTCTAAGTGATCACAGGCCTGTGTTACCTAAACACAGATGTTTTACTTGTCAAACGCACAAGACTAAACAACCATTAGTATGGTATATGTGTTTTTCAACACCTCAGCTGCAAGTCACTTGAGCGTGTTTACAATCTTCTTCGCCAATCTTCCCTTATTTTCCCACAGATGCTATTGATCTTCATGTAAGAGTTTGCTATGATGGGAAGGCTATAGCAGCTATACAGCTGCTACTATAGGAGTTCAGCTCCCCTTTGTAAGAACACCTCCTGTCCCATGTGCAGAGATCTAGAATTGTTCCTATAAAGTGATTTAAAATCTAAATATGGGGTATAGATTAATGACAGCGTCCCCCTGTCCAGCTCCCTGAAAGCATCCTGATTGTGTAAGAGCTCCAGTCTGTGCTCCCTTCTCCCATTTGTCGGGGTTACCTTCTGAAGAAAAGCTAGGATTTGTGCAGGAAGGGAAGAGCTCAGGGTGGGAGCTGTGATGTGCTGCTAGGCGGGTAAGTGGGAAATGAGGACTGTAGAGCACATTGCAGAACAAATCTTTGCTGTCCCCAAGATGCAGGTGAATTTTGCGCAAGCAAGCGCACAGCCGAGAGGTCTTTTGTACACTGTAGTCTCCACCTCAGTTAGTTGTGGCTTTCTGCTGTAGTTGGTTACCTTGATAATCTGATCTCACTGGCATGAACAGAAAAGGTTAAACTCTGGCTGTTGCATTTTTAAAGAACTTTTCTTTATAGCAATCTGTTTGTTTTTCCTCACAGGCCAGTTCTCTGCTCAAAGCAAAGGAACCCAGTGTGGTGGATGTAAATCCTTCTGAAAGCACTCACTTTCGGGTCATCCAAAGTTCTCCTATAGAGGAGTTTAACACTGTGAGTCCTCTACCTGCCCTTGGACAAGCAGATGCAGTAACTGCTGATGAAAGTGAACCCTTACCAGCTGAGACAAATAAGACAGAGATAGAGTCTCCAGAAGCAGCTGTACCACCGTTGCCTGCCAATGAAGAAATAAAACAAGCTGCAGCTTGCTCAGCCCAACCAGCTGGCAAGACAGATTCCCCTTCCAGAAAGAAAGGTAAAGCTGTTGATTCTGCACTTTTATATGTATGATTTTTGTCTTTAAATTTCATGGTGATAAAGTACCTCATTGTCATATAAATTAATCTGTGCCCTGAAGGCACTTTCAGATCTGGAAAGGAATAAGCTTTGGAAAGAACCTTAAAAACCTGAGCTGTGCAGCACGCTGTTCACAGGAGCCATGTAGTAAGACAGAAGATTCTCCCTGGTCTGGGATTTTTGGCAGCTCTGTGCATATGAGCAAGACTGCGAAACTTGCTCAAAACTCATTCATATTTGACAGATTCAGAGATTTTGTATTTTGGTACAAGCAGAGTGTAGTTCTGTTGGTTCACCTTCTCTCACTACATTCTGTGTCTGGTAATTGTGGAACCTTTCTGCTCTAGTACAGAGTTGTAGTATGTCTTTTGCATGAACAACAGATTTGCCATAAAATAAGGTGCCTTTGTTTCACATGAGCAATTTCAGTTCTGTGTGGTACATGTCCTGTCCTGAATTTGTGAAATATAACTCTGCTTTTCTGCTTCTTAATTTCTGGGCTCTATATCCATGGTATTTTGTAATAAGTGTTATAATCTTCACATTACACTTATTTGCTTACAAATCTTCTGTTTTAGAGCTTTGGTTATTCTATAATTATGTAAGCCTTATATAAGCCCAGTTTGTGCAGCTGCTTTTTAATCAGTAAACATACGAGTTTCTTAGCTACTTCCCCATACATTCCACTGTCTTTGAAGACAAAAATGGCAGCTTTACTCCGCTTACTATTGAGTCTTTACATAACTTTTTTTTTTTTCTGATTGCTTTTCTGATGTTTGATGTTGGAAACTCGGACAGCGAGAAATCGTGGGGTTTAGAATGAATTCCAAATTAGGTTTTGGCCTTACGGTAGTTATTATCTAGATTTACCAGCAACAACAGGACAGCGATGTGTTGGTACTAGTGAAAGACCTAGGAGGGTTGTCTTGCCCCTTGCAATGGTGCATCAACGCGTCAGTTGTATGTGCTAAACAGCGAGTTGTCTCTGTAATGAGCCAGTTACAGTGTATGAGTAACTATAGTGTATAGTCTGTTGTGTTATTTCCCTTTTGCAAGCGGGGATTGAAGATTAGCTCTCAGAGATTAAATGGTCTGATTGCCGTACTGTGATAATAGGCCCATGCAAATACTCAGAAACTTTTATTTTGCTGTTTTCCTACAGTGACCACTGATTTCTAATTCCGAGTGGTTTTGTCTGGGATAAGGAATCTTAGGCATATCACAAAACTAATCCTCTGCTGTCCCATTTTGTGTATTCAAAGTCTGAACAATGTATGTGAGCACCTTATTTTGAAATTTTTGGCAGTACGATTTTATACAAACACAGTTCACAAACTGTTATAACTTGTCTGGTTTCTCAATCTTAAAATGAATAGTTGAACAGTAATAACAGTTCTGGCTTGTTACTCAAAAAATGCTCATCAAAAGGCTTATTTGTGCTGTCCCTACAGACAAACGAAGCCGGCATCTTGGTGCTGATGGTGTCTATTTAGATGACCTCACTGACATGGATCCAGAAGTCGCTGCACTTTATTTCCCCAAGAAGTATAAGTCCTTTGCTTATGTTTTTACTATTTAAAGAGCTCTTGTCACCTTCCCGATTTAGATCAAACCTTCATTGCCAACTAGATAAGACCTCTTTTTCAGAGTCCAAGCAGAGGTGAAGGCAGAAGGAAATAAGGAAAATAAAACTGTAAAGAGGAATATCTGAGCTCGTGGAAGGCCCTGCTTTTAGGCCCGAGAAGTGTGCTTGAGACTGATTTTCTGTTTTGGTCAATTAAGCATCCTTTATTGATTATGGATTGTTATGTAATGTACACTGATGTTTGTGAGTGTTACTCACATGCCCTGGGAGAGCAATTGGCCTTGGGATATATTTATCCCTGTGTCCTTGCTTATTACCATGAAGAACATATCTTAGTGTTAACAGTATTAGTACAAAATTATTGCTCTAATGTTCTACCGTGGGTGATTACCTATAAATAGGAATGTTAGAAAATAATTTTTGGAAGATGCATGACAGATTTATTTATGAAAATATTGCACCCTGAACATACCATTTCCAACTTGTTCCAATCTTTATTAGAGCCTCTTATAACATTTATAGTCCTCTTTCCACATATTCTAGTCCTTTGACTAAAGTCATTGAGCAACAACTACAGTAGCTTGCACATTTTATTTTTCTTTCTTTCTTGCTTAAACTCAGCTGTCGTAATATTAGCATTTCAATAAAACTGAGATTAGTAATATAGAGAAAAAAGTTGGATTGAAAATTCCTTTCTCAAGTGCATTAATATAAATCTGGAATGGAAAGCAGAGTTTGAGCCTGCACTTTGTAGTAATGATCTCATCTATACACAGATTTTAAGTGGGTATGATGATTTATTGTTTCTTAAAATTTTAATCCTAGTAGTTTTTATGTAGAGCATTTTATTTATATATATACCTGACAAATACACAAACATACACATCCTTTGTTTTGAGTTTAGCTATCAGTTTATATAATTAATATAAATGAAACAATAAACTAATACACTTATTCTTGTTCCTATGTGGGAGTAGTTCTACTAGTATAAACTATTTTTATAGTAGCTTTATTACATCTACTAAGATTGTCCAGTTTATTGCTGTATTTTCCTTATATCTTATAAATAAGTGAAGTGAATTTTACATGCCTAGTTTAGGCAAGTAAGTAGAGGCAATCTAATGTTTGAGGGTACATGAGTCCTATACTACTTTGTTCAAATTTTATGGCAAAACCAGGGTAATCTTCCCCCCCCCCCCTTTCTTTTTCTGTAAGTGTGTGTCAGACCTAAATGGTGCTTGTTGAAGGAAGAGAATCTGGGAATGAATACATGAAGACTGAATTCCTGATTTTTCTTTTCCAGTGGGGATAATGTCCAAAGCAAGAACACGAATGACACGGGGCCGCGGTCTGCCAGCCAGTCTCCGCAGTCTGTTGGGAGCTCAGGTGTTGACAGTGGAGTTGAAAGCACCTCGGATGGAATTCGAGATTTGCCCTCCATTGCCGTTTCTCTCTGCGGAGGCCTTACTGACAATAAAGAAATAACCAAAGGTACAGAATGACCTTCTGAATTACAAGTATGTGGTGTCAGCCAAGTTTTAGCATCCTAGACCAAGGAAGCAGTGCCCTCCTGTGGCTATGCTCAAGACTGTGTGGAGAAGATACTGTCCCTAACTGATGTTTCCTAGAATTTTTCATACTTAAAATAGTAGACTTGTATAGGACTTCTGATTTTTAAGACATTTCAATAATCTACTCTATACTAATTTTTTTGAAAGTATTTTATTGGTATTTTTATTTCGTAATAGTACTACGTTTTGTATTACAATAGTGTTAATGGTACTTGAGCCGCTTGGTACAGTATATAGCTAGGAAATTCCCAGCTGTTGGTATCAGGGATCAAAAAGGTGGTCAGTAAATGGGGACACTAGGAGAAGGAGCTGGGAACTCTAACCTGAGTTCCTGCTCTACCTCCAGTTTCATATGTGACTCTTAGATAAATCATTTACAAAGCTGTCTGCTTTAAACTTCCAGCTGCATAATCTGAAGATAAATGGATTAAGACTTGCAATTTCTGCAGTTCTGAAATTCACGTGAGCCTGATGCTCTTCAGAAGCTAGTTATTAAAACATTTCAAATATACCGTGATTCAATGGAGTTCTATTTGTTATCTGGATCACTTGGGAATTACATAGATTTTTGTGAAAGGAGTCACAAACAGTGGAAAGAGTGTCTATTCATAAATGTTTTCATTTTGCTGACAGCCTTACAAATGATAATTAAGTTTCTGGTTATGGATTTACACATAGGTTGAGCCTATCAGTTCCTGTTCCTAACTTGGACAGAGGATCAATGAAAGGCATGACAAAGTACTTCCTTGCCTTACTTAGAAGCCTGATTTTCCTCCCTCACAGTCCCATGCCTGAGCTTTCACTTCGCTTGTATTTTGAACAGGAGCTAACAAAGAAATCCTCAGCATCTTCTGAGATTGAGAGTCTCTGAACATCTTGCTTCCATATTACTGCTAATCTCAGCACCCTAGTAATGAAGGGCTGACTCTGAATGTCAAACCAATGTGTCTGAGAGGTGATAAGGAGGTTTAGGTTGGCCCATCTCCAGCATCTATGAACGCATGCTTTATGTATGTAATTTTATTTTCCCCCACAGAAGAATTCTTAGAACATGCAGTAACATATCAGCAGTTTGTGGACAATCCTGCTATCATTGATGACCCGAACCTTGTGGTTAAGATTGGAAATAAGTAAGTATATTTCAGGAAAAAGGTAGTTTACTCTTGAACAAAAACATTTCAGTGCATTAGATCAGTTTCACTGTAGCTGAAAAATAGGTTTTGAACATTCATAGCTTAGATAGGTAACTCTTTCTGGATCAATCTAGTGAATTCAGGCTCTTCTAGTTACGTTTCTTCCTTTAAATTGAGAGTGAAGAGCAGTTTCAGATGACCTTTACAGCTAACTGACACAATTTGAATTTCAAGAAGCTAGTATTAAATGCTAATAGCGTTCACACTCAATTGGCAGACTAAAAATGAAATAGGATGTGAACTTGCTAAGGTTTGCCCTGAGCCAGTTTGAATAATTAATATTTACAGGGATATGGCAGTCTGCTTGCAAGCGCTCTGTACCCAGCAGTTTGTATATACTGAATATTTTGCTACTATGCCTCTGTGGAGACACTGCTTCTCAAGACTCGTCAAACTTCACCCACCGAGTATCGGACTTCCATTTCTGCAAGGCTAAGACACTATTTATTGCTGGCAGCAGTGCAGCACTCTGGTCTGTGCCAGATACAGCTTTTTGGAGGGTGTTTTAACTTGAGAGCTTCTGGCACCTGGCATACAATGTTACAGAGTAGAGAAGAGATCTGCCCTTAGAGTTCATGCTACCCTTAGTTGTAGACATTGCTCATATAAATCTGACATGCCTGGTGGATCCTTATGTGATAGTTTGTATTGTGTATGTTACAGCCTTATACCTGACCCTATCTGTGGTCTGAGGTGAGTCACTTACTGCTTCCCTGCCATAGTTCTCTGAATTTGATGGTAATGTTTACCTGCCTATTGATGCGTTGGGAAGAGAGAGGAGTACTTAGTAAGGATCTTACTGTCATATTCTCTGTATGACATGTGAGCTTCAGCTTCCCTAGGCAGATAGATGGTAATACTGTATTTGTCCTACTGTCTCTAACAAGAGTTTACCCGTGTTCAGCACATAATAGCAAAAACTTGACATCCTACAGACTGTGGCCTCTAACTTTTATGTAGTTCCTCAGTGGAAAAAAGGTGAAAACAGCTTGTAAAAAATGTAGCTTATGCTGTGATGATGAAGTATAATAAAAACATGAGGAATGTAAAACAAATATGCCTTCTACTTAAGGACCTAGCTTCTCTTGCATACTTTGGAAAGCATATAGCATAAATACCTGTGAGCATACTGTGGGAATAAGATGGGTTTGCTATTACTGGTGAAAGCCAGAGTTTGACCTGGGCTAAATAGGCTTCATGGCTTTAACATGCAAGATGATAAATACTAGGTAGATTGGGAGTTGAAACCTTGGGATTACAAAATGCAGTAATTGTCTCCCTTGCGTGCCCAGGTATTACAACTGGACGACAGCTGGTCCCCTTCTGCTGGCAATGCAGGCATTCCAGAAACCTTTGCCAAAGGTGAGATTGAACATGAAGGTTGGTCAGAGGAGGAGTTGTGACATTCTGCCATTTATTGAGGCAGGGAAGAGGGTTGTTGTACAAAAGAATCTGCATGTCAGTATTACCTATCCACACATAACCACCTAGCTTATCATAAGGGCTAAACAAGCAGGACTAAATTTGATCTGTGAATCGTGTTTATTTGCTAGGCTAAGTTCATCACAAATATTTTGAAGGAGGAAAATTTTCTGTTTTCCTTCATTAATATGGATTGTAAACATAAATTATATTGACCCATGTTAGTGTTTGCTATAGCTGAATATTTGGTGACTGCTTTCCATTTTATCGGTATACAGTGTACATTATCAAATAAAAATAGAGGCCAGGAATTTTAATCTCGGGGAATAAGCTTTAACTACTACATAAGGAAGGCCTATAGCTTGCTAGTTTTCTGTTTCTCAGTTGGTTGTTCATAACCAAGCCAGGTAGGTAGTGGCAGGTAGCTACAACTATGTAACAGCTATATGTTGGCTAAAATTAAATGCATTGATGAATTTAACCCAATTCCATGTGACCTGATGCCACAGTGATGCTCAGGACAGAAATACGTATTACTGTAAATGTCCATAAAGAAGTAGTGTCACCACTGGCACTAATTCATATATTGGTTAGCCATGGATTTAATAAATTTTGGAACCTAAACTTTCCTTCTGCCATTTGCAGCATTTCACATGTGTTTGGGTTTAATCTATGTGAATTCAAATGCTATTATTGCCAAGAAGTTGTAATAATAATTTCTTCGAAGTCCAGAATACTCTCTACCACCGTGTTCTTTCTGGTTTAGTGCCACATTACCTACATATGCAGTCATACACAGCTGCACTGTAGCATCCCAGTATAAAGTAAAGTGATCATGAAACTCCCAAACATCTGGTAAACCCATCATGAATTTCAAGGATATTGCAGAGCCAGCTGTTTTGTGCTTTACTATGCATACTCTAGTAGTTATCAAAGGTGGGATTCAACCCATGGAGTTCAAATGCCTACAGAAGGCATATAGTTATCCTTCTCGGTATTTGTTGGGCGCTTCCACAGCGTGATTCAGACCTTGATAGGTGCCTGTTGGGTCTTGAGTGGCAATAAAGATCATGCAAGGTAACTGCATTTTTAATTAACACTTTGTTGCCTGAGCCAGATACTTTGGGTTTTGCCTAGGATGGGTAAATGAAATATTTTTTTCATTAGGTTAAGGGAAATGGCAATTCTTTCAACAGCATTATGGTTACACTGTATTCGTGTAGGTTATCAGTGAAGAAACGTCTTCTATAAGTGTGAAATTTAGTGTGTTCATTTTTTTAATGGTTATCTTCTATTCTGAATGCTGATAACTTTGTAGACTGTGCAATTTTAATTTAGTGGAGAAGCCAGCATAGATAGTTGGAACAGTCTGTATGATTGGGAAGGCTTACTAGGCTGAACGGTACCTCTGAAACTAAAATTACTCATTTATGCTACGAGCCATCCTGTCGGTTTTCTTAACGACTTGTTAATTAGAGCTTTGATTTGCTGTTATAATGGAACTAAGGAATTGAAATACTAAGATACTTTACCAAAAAAGGCTTTATGAAGTGATTGAAAACTGGAGTTTTTGCAAAAAATAAAAATAATCACTCGTGTTCTGCAAAATACACTTAAGTGCATGTCTAATTGTAAGCATATTAATTATCTCACTGAATGTCAATGAGATGTCTGCTTGAATTTGTCTGTATATTTGAGAACTCCTTAAATTGTAGCCATTGTTCTCAATACTTGCATTTCATTCTCAGTAGCTCCACCTGCTCCTTGTTTTTCTTATTTTTGTTTAAAATGTTCTCAACTTATTTGCTCAACTTTATTCCTCTGTCATTTCTTTCTTTTCTTGTATACTTCAGATAGTATAGTGAAGAGAACCTATGGAAAAACTGAAAAAGAGATGCGTTGTCCCATACATTAGCTGAACTCAACCCTCTGTCTTAACTGATAGAGTTCTTGGATTTTTTTGTGGTATTTTTTTTTAATTTATTTTATTTTTAAAATTGCTAATCAATGTCACGGTTTTATTTTGGTGACTTTGCTTACAGTGGAGGCTATCATCTCAGAAAGCCAGTGGCTAAGCTGTTCGAAGGCATACCAAACACTTGGCTGCCTTTACTGTAGTATTTTTCCCTTTTGTCTTTTGTTTGCTCTTTGAGTAGAAGAATTCATCTCTCCTTGTTACAATGCATAAGGCTCCAGTCATTATGGGCATTGAAAGAAACTTCTCTACTGAAGTCTAGTATATATAACCAATGAAATGTAGCCAGGGTTTAAAAAAAGAAAAGTTGTAACATTGTCAGTCAAATTCATAGCATCATACTAAACTCATAAAAGCTAGTAACTTCTTTGCTTTTTTCCAAACTGGTGATTAAATATGAACATTGTAGTTATTTTTTAAATGAGAATAACTATCTTGCATGTGGGTTTGTTACTGTTTTGCATGAGAGCTCCTTCAGGAAATGATATTTTTCTTCTTTTTTTTTTTAATTTACATATAATTTGCACTAAGTTAACTTCAACTTAAAAACAGTAGGTTCTCCATTCTAGGCATTATACTAACACCTGTTTATCCTTTTTTTTTTTCCTTTCTTCTTTGATTTTATCTCTTTTTCATTTTCCTTTTAAAAATACCATAAGTATTCATGCTTAAGTTACTTCAGAGCAGCTCTGGATACCATTAGATTTTGCTTTAATAGAATTTATGGTCCGCAGACAGTATGTTTACTTTTATTCTACTTATCAGTTAAAACTGTGTGTTTGGCACTTTCTTTCATTTACATATATCAGGTTGCCCTTTGTTTTGGTTTTCTTTTATGTTACCATCCATTTATCACAGGCTACTGTGGAATCTATAATGAGGGACAAGATGCCCAAAAAAGGTGGAAGGTGGTGGTTTTCATGGAGAGGGAGGAACAGCACTATTAAAGAGGTAAGTTTAAGAAGCAAGCAGAGTTTCCTTCTGGTTGCAGTGGGAAGTCTGGATACCTCCATGTTCATCCCTCAGAACTTTGCTTCTGAGAGTAACTCAATATTCAGTTTGACTGAGGATATAAACATTAAAAGATGTTTAAACAAGGTCCAGAGTCTGATGATGTCTGACTTCAGAAGGCTTTGAAACAGACCCTACCTGAAATGTTTGCCTGCAGTGTTTTGGTTCTGCATTTATTTTCATTACACAAACTTGAGGCAGTGTTATATAGTGGATTAAATCTGTGTTTGGGAACTTAGAATCAAAGGGCTGTTCCACTAATTTAATATTTTTATGTAGATTACCTACCTTTCTGCAGCTTTCTTTTGATAGTTGAAGAACAGACATATTTCTGAGTAGCGTGAGCTGTAAAATTCAGCAAAACTTAAGATGGAAAACTGACTATATATTAGTTTTAAAGTCTTTTTTAATTTCTTTTCTGAGCATTAAAAGTTTGTGGTAACAGTCTTAAAGCCATGGGTGAACATTAAAATACAGTGAAAAAAAGCAAAACTTTATATGAAATATTGATCTCCTGTCTAGACATATTTAATCTTTAAAGTTGGCTAATAAAACCTCTTCATATTAATTTATACTATTGAAACATTAGGACTTGAGGGGAGAAAATGACTTCTAATACATTTTTATGATTGTGCCTCAGTCAATGAACTTTTTTTAGCCTCGCATGAAATAACCATTATACTGATCTGTGGCTATGAGCTTCAGAGCATGAGATTTTAGTTTTTACAGTTTGAAGTCTTCAGAATTTTGCTCTGAGTGGAAGTATTTGGTATCTCTTGAGGTGTGGAAGCTATAAATGGGGAGGTGTTATTGTTGTTTGTGTATCTCAAAATAATTCCCTATTTAAAAATCTTGTGGAATGAAATTGATAGAGCTTAGCATCTACTCAAGGTAAAAGCAGTTTGGAAAATGTTATTGGATTAAAGATTTTAGTGATTCTATGAAAGGTGATGGTGATTGTATTTTTTTTTTCCTTTTCTCCAGAATCATATATTGTTTTTTTTTTTCAAGTGAAATCTAGCTATTTGAGGTGCATGAACTGAGTAGCTATGGGATTGATCCCAGAACCTCAACAGTGCTAGATGTGAAATCTGATATTTCTGTAGTTCTTGCATCTTAATTCTTGTTCTGAGTTTTATACTTGCAATTTTTAGTTCTTTGTGCAGCCTTTATTCTTTAAGAAAACCATGAAGTTTTGTTTTGCTTTGCCTACATGCAGAGGAAACAAACATGGTGTTGACTTTTACCAAGTCTGTACAAGACAAAATGTGGTTTTCAAATATTGTTCTAAAAACTTTTCCTGTCTGCCCAACAGGAGATGCACAGCTTCTCATACTTGTATTTTTACAGGAAACAAAGCCAGAGCAAGGTATGAGTGGGAGTGGACTTACAGGAGAAGACTCTTCACAGATGGCAAACAGGTACCCACAATACTATCTGTATCTGAATAAGTGGGAGTTACCATTTAAAAATAAAAGCAAGTTATCTCTTGTAATTCAACAAAGAAATACCACACCAGTGAAATCTGTTTAATTTGTTATTCATCGCACCAGATAAGTGCAGATAGGAAGGCTCTACCCATGGCAGGGTTGCAGACCTTGTGAATGTGCTCTGGCATTTCTGTGGCTTGGCTGGCAGCTCTGTGACACCATTCCAGCCCCTTGAAAACAAACAAAATTGGAGCAGTTCTACAAAGCTATATGTATCTCTCTAAGGCTTTCAAGGGAACATCATAGATGATGCCATGCTGTTGTTAGCTCCCAGTTGCTAAAATTTCTGATTTACTTATATTTGTGGCCTGACAACTTAATTTGTTCATGCATATTTTGGGACGTTCAGGGGCCTAAGACATTCCAGAATTTTTTTTTTCACAGGCAAGAGTCATGGTTTTCTGTTACTTCTTTAAAGGGTTGCAGAAGTCTTTTTCTTCTCGTGCTCTAAGCTAATTGTACTGTATGGCCAGAATCTTTCCTTCAGGAGGGTTCCATAAGATGAGTTTTAACTTGCTTTGGAGGCTTTAGAGGGATGAGTTAGCCAGGGACAGTTCTCCTGCCTGGCTCCTTTTTTGTACATACAGATTTTACTGTAAAGACAGCCCATCTGTGTGCTGTCTGCCCTTAGAGCTGAAAAAGGCCAGATTTAAATACTCTTTATGCTCATTAAGTTAAGTTTAAGGATCATCTTTATGAAACAAAAAGGCATCAGCTGTCATTCTTTCTGGAGGCCAGCAGTTGCAGTTCAGGTGAATGTGCTGGAAGGAGGAATCCTCATTCTGCAGGAGACTAGCTGTTACCTCCGTTGCCTCTCTGAGAGAGGCACAGAATAAATCAGAAAGGCTCATTTTCCTTTTGAGGATGACACGTGACATTTAGGTCTGTTTTTTACGTGGTTGTTTAAGATAAGCTTTAAAGTGGGATTAAGACTTCAAGCAGACTAGATTCTATAATTGGTGTTCTTTGTTTAAATTTTAACTGACCCTAGAAATCTGTCATTAAGAATTTATTGCTTGCAAGCAAAATATGACAAGTGGGATGTTGAGTAAAGCTTTTGAGATCCGATGTTACAAAGGATAAGATGGGCTTCTAAATGTTGGTAGTCATGACACACAGTACCTTGATATTGGGTCAAGGCTTCCTAACATCAAACAACGTCTGGGTGTGATTGAAATAAGAGGCAAAATGTTGATTGTTTTAAAGATGAGATTTATAGGATCTGAAAGGGTATTTTACCTTCCACCTAAGGTGAATGATTTCTTTACTGTAGGAAAACTTGTTCTCTGAAGAAAAATATCCTTAAAATTCTGGACAAAAGGTTGTAGCAGAAAAAATAATAATACTACTACTGATGTGTATTCAAACAGAATTGTGTAAAGGAGCTCAGGTTTTATGACTCACATCATATCCTGAATAGGGTAATCCTGGAAAAGAATAATCCAATGATCTAAAATTACTAATTGGAAGAGAAGGAGGAGTTACTCTCTATAATAAAATTTCCATCACCTGGATTTTTTTTTATATTAACTGTTAATTCTTTGTGAGAAGTGAGAAAGGGTAAATAGAAAGCCAGCACAACACACGCCTCTTCCTTCTTCTGGGAACTGAGGAATTTTTGTAGCTACAATGTCTAAAGGGTATTAATTTTTTTTATAAGTATGAGATTTTTGAGTCAATATGGCACATTAATTGACATCCATTAAATTTAAGTAATGAAAACTAGCTTATAGACAAGTGAATGACTAGAACAGCCCAAGTATGAATAATGGGGAATATGCGTGAATGGAAATTCGGCACTTCATTGATATATTTAAAGCCATGATGTGAATGACCTTGTGTGAGACAGTACTTAGAGCAGAGAATCAATGACTTATTTGGTGACTCACAGTTAATGCATTTTTAATGGACTGAGATGCAGTTACTGACATGATAACATCATTTTCTGTGTGCAATGTTCCAGAATAAAAGATGAATCTTCTTCAAGCGACGAAGACCCTAGAGCTGCCAAACAAAACCTCGGGTCATTACAAACCAACTCAAGTCATCTCTCATTACTGCCTGGCATCAGTTACAAAAAAACACTTCGACTCACTTCTGACCAGCTTGTGAGTTAATTTTACATCCTTGTCCTGAAATGTCATTTCTAATACAACATGAACAATACTGTTATTCAGGCTTGCAAAGCTTAATTAGCTCTTATGTCTTGCGTTTAACTCTCGCTTGACTTATATTTAAAAAAAAAAATCTTTTCCCTTCCCTTTTCAGTACTAAGCATGAATGTTGTACCTTGCAGAAAGTGGGGTTCAGAGATGGGGAGACATGGGATCCCATTTAGAAAAATTTCAAAATTAAATTCCAAAGTATGTATTTATCGCCTGAATAAGTGTACTGGAACCATGTCCTCTTTGTATTATGTATATATGTTAACTCAGAGGCCCCTCTTCTCTCTTTTTTTTCCTCCTCTCCTTTCCTTTTCCCTTATTCGTAGGCATACGGTCACATTTTACATAAATATGATTTTTCTGTTAGTAACATCAGAAAGAGCTGCTTGTGAATTTACTACGGGGCCAGGCTATTCATTTCTTTGAAGCCAATTCTCTTCTGTGACAGAGGTGTTTTGACTAATGGTGACAAAACTGTTACGGTTTTGTGTTCTGCACATTCCAATTTGATCTGAAAAAATGGCTACTTCAGGGAAATACTGTCTGGCGTCTTATCTATAGCCAATTAGTTTTCTGAAGGAAAACCACACAAGGCATACAGCATTAAACAGCCCATCACTCATTGCCTGAATAGTTGGAAAAAATTCTGCATTTCTTACAAAGAGACATGTAGGATGTGTTGGTAATTTTCTATAACAAACAGAAAGCAAGGGTTACACAAATATATTGATACTTTTCAGATTCAGAAACCTTGCAGAAATTAGCTGAAGCTAAAAGTACTTTTAGATTGGTTTCTTGATGAAACAGTGGGTGAGACTCATCAGTTACCCGTCACTTGTTCTGCATTCCTACCTCCTTCTCACTTTTTAACTCACTGAACAATTGCAGGGAAATAGAACTAAGAAAGAGATGCCTAAAGTATTAAACTCCTGCAGGTTTTGTGAAAATGAATGGTTAGGTCCACAAATAGAACTGAATCATAGAATACCAGGTTGGAAGGGACTTCAAGGATCATCTGGTCCAACTTTCCTTGGCAAAAGCAAGGTCTAGACAAGATGGCCCAGCACCCTGTCCAGCTGAATCTTAAAAGTGTCCAATGTTGGGGAATCCACCACTTCCCTGGGGAGATAATTCCAAGGGCTGTTTGTTCTCATTGTGAAAAATTTTCCTCTTGAGTACAAACCTACATTTCTTTTTGCATATGTATCTATATCTCAGAGTGGAAACCCCCCACAGATAGTCCTTATTCCATAATTTGTTATTGTTTATGTGAAATTTTTGGGATTTTTTTTTTCATATCCCTAACTGTGAAACATTTTTGTTTGTTTGATGGATTTGTTCTGCTCTATAAATCAATGCCTAGTGCACATCACACAGGGCAAACCTCTGCTATCATTATTTAGATGATAGCTCTGCTGAAAGCAGTAAGAGTCGGTGTGACCAAGGCAATGATCATCTGTGGCGTTGTGTTTGCACGTTGTCCGTTTCACATGCTCAGTTTGTTGATTATCTTGCTGATAATGTCTTGCAGAAAAGCTTAAAGCTCAAGAATGGCCCTAATGATGTGACCTTTAGTGTTACGACACAGTATCAAGGCACTTGCCGCTGTGAAGGCACTATTTACCTATGGAATTGGGATGATAAAGTTGTTATTTCTGACATTGATGGAACAATCACACGGTGAGTTCATGAACAGGGAGAGGCTTTATTTGCAAGGGCAAATTGTCCTTGGTGCTAAAGGGAAAAGTAATTAACAGGGAATTTTGAGTCACAGAATCATCATATTCTAGTGGTTTTTTTGGGGTGTGTGTTTGGGTTTTTTATTTGGCTTTTTTTATTTTGTTTTCAAACAATGCAAGAATCGCTATCAAATTAAAATTTCAGCTAAAGACACATGCTATATCTGCCCTTCATTTGTTACCTATTGGTATTTCATTATAGTATTTACGGTGGTATTGGAGGACCTTCTGCAAAATCATAACTTTTTGCTGCATCCCATTTATGAAGTACACTGGCTACATTAAAAAGAAGAAAAACATGAATTCTGTTATAAAAGTCATTACTGGGGCATTCCAATGAGAGGTATTATTATTTAGAAGACAAGGCTCTGAAATCAAAGTCAGAATTAGAATTTGATGGAAAGTTTCAGATTAGCCCTTTGGGTAAAACCCACAATTTTGGAGTGACCAAAATGATTGATTCAGTTGCTGATTTTTACTTAACATTCGGGAAAACAATTGTGTGTGTAACAGGGAAATGCACAATAAAAATGTAAGCATTTTCTTTTGACCTCTTCTGTCTGCTGCTGAGTTGACCAGAGAGTTACTGAATCACTTCACCATATAATACTATTGTAAATCCATCCTAAGCCATTGCCAGTGTCTTCTAAGATGCAAGATATTCAGGTCTTGGATTTCTTGCTGTGTATCTGTATAATGCTTAGTCAAGTGAGGTGCTTATTTGTTTGAATTTCTAGATGTTATTATAGTGTAAATAACTTTCTCTCATGTACAGCGGGAGTTACACTGAAACCAGTATAACTATTTCATAACACTTTATATGTGACCAACTGTCAGCTTTATGTGGAGAAGTTAAAAAGTAAGCTAGAATGACACTTCTCGTGCTTGTAATGCCCCATAAATTTCCCTTATGGGTAGGTTTGGTTTATTTAGGAAACATTTAATGTAAACCTCAGAAGGTATGCTTAGTGCTGGCTGGCCTACTAGGCAGGTCTGACTGATAGCCTATATGCTGTAATTCCCGTGTTACTTTATGGGTCATGAGCTTATCTATGAAGACAAGTCCTGGGGTACAAGAGTAACTAACACAACATGGCCAAGGATGGGCATGTCAGTCTGTCGCAAAAGAAAGGGGAATAAAATCATCCTCTTCTGTTCACAATCAGTACCTTACAGAAAACCTTTGCTGATAGACAAATAAGTTAGTGGGGTTTGTATTAGCCTCATCTGTTGTTATAAGTTTTGGGGTTTTTTTTCAGTTCAGTTATATTGTTTTTCCTTTATTCAGGTCAGATACTTTAGGCCATATTTTGCCGACTCTTGGCAAAGACTGGACGCACCAAGGGATTGCGAAGTTGTACCATAAAGTGAGCCAGTGAGTATTCAGTAATTTCACTTCATGCTTCTGTGGCTTACAGTTATTCATTTGTACAAAAAAATTAAAACTTCTCAAGGCTTCTCTTAACCTATAAGGGTGACAATTTTATCAATATCTTGTCACTTGAGTGGTGCTTACACGGTGTAAACACCTGCTGTATGATATCCACAGCAAAACCTGCTTTGTGACATCAAAAGCAAAAGCCTCATACCAGTGAGTAGTGACTGCTCTTTCAATTATCCCAAACTGATAACTTCAGTTAGTTCCAAAAACTGTAGTAATTTGAATGAGTTGTGCAGTTGCAACAAGTGGAACTCTTTTGCAAATAGAGTGGTGCAGCAGCATTAATTCATAAAATGTTAATACCCTTTCCCTTCTCTCCTTGTTGAAGAGATTGAGAAATGCATGAGGACTGTTTACCCCAGGGTGGTTGCTGTAAGTGGAATTCCCAAACTTGACTTACCTGGAGTCATGCAGGGATGATATCTAAAACACATGTGAGGAATCCATTTGGGGGAGTTCTCTCTTTTTTCCAGTGAGTAGAAAGGGAGTTTAGTGAAACAGCTTAGACTTGAGCTGTCTAAACATTAGGCTTCTAGTCAAGCAAGATACATCTCACCCTTAAAGCACAGCATGATGTCTTATCTTGAGTAGAAATGGACCCAGTTTGGATACTCACTGCTAATATTCTTGATATTTGTTTTATTTGTTGTATAAATATTGATGAGCTTCAAAGACCTTGATGATTATCTTTACTACTGATGATTATACAATGTATTTTGTTATTTCTGTATATAAATATTTGCTTTTAATTCTGTTATTAAATTGCAAAGTTGTGAAGGATCCGTCTTAAAATATTTTTGTGTCATTGGTTAATTTTAAGAGTAGGTGATAAGGAAATATTGCTTAAAGTGCAATTTAAAGGCATTGAAAATCAGTAGGATAAATGATGTGAAGAGCCTAAGGAACTGGATTTTACCTGGCAACACCAGTGTGAGCCACTTTATTATAAGTCAGTAGTTGATCTGCACTTGTGTCTGTTGGTCCACAGTAATAAATACCTTCTGTGCTACTGTGGGTAGAAGGACCAGGATTCATCATGTTTACTTGTAGCTTGTACACTCTGTGTAATCCATGGAGAAAGACAGGTACCTTCAAAAAGTAGCTCAATATACCTGAGATCTAATGATCTTCTGAATTTTTTTTTTTTTCCCATTAGCTGTTGAAATATTGGGCTTTAGGTCGGTTAATGTCATTAACAGGGAGAGTACCCTGGTATGACCTACAACAATATATTCCAAAACACCTGTGATATTCCCTTCCATGAATGGGCACCAGTATAGGTTAGGGGTGGACCTGCTGGGAAGTAGCTCTGAGGAGAAGGATTGGGGGGTCCTGGTAGGTAGTAAATTGTCAATGAGCCAGCAGTGTGCCCTTGCCGCCAAAAAGGCCAATGGAATCCTGGGCTGCATAGGGAAGAGTGGGTTCAGTAGGTCGAGGGAGGTCATTCTCCCCCTCCCACTCGTCACTGGTGAGGCCACAACTGGAATACTGTGTCCAGTTTTGGGCTCCCCAGCTCAAGAGGGACAGGGAACTGCTGGAGAGAGTCCAGCGAAGGGCAACCAAGATGACTGAGGGATTGGAGCATCTCCCTTATGGAAAGGCTGAGAGAGCTGGGACTCTTTAGCCTGGAGAAGAGAAGGCTGAGGGGAGACCTTATTATGGCATACAAGTATCTAAAGGGTGGGTGGAAGGAGGATGGAGCCAGACTCTTTTCAGTGGTTCCCAGTGACAGGACGAGGGGCAATGGGCACAAGTTGGAACACAGGAAGTTCCATTCAAATACGCGGAAAAACTTCTTTACAGTTCGGGTGACAGAGCCCTGGCACAGGCTGCCCAGGGAGGGTGTGGAGTCCCCTTCTCTGGAGATTTTCAAGACCCGCCTGGATGCAGTCCTGAGTAATGTGCTCTGGGCAATCCTGCTTTAGCAGGGGAGTTGGACTAGATGATCTCTAGAGGTCCCTTCCAACTCCGAAAATTCTGTGATTCTGTGAATATGAACAGGAGAAAAACAATTGGACTCTACCAACTCGCACGAGGTGATGTGTGGGAATGCTTATAGGTGAGCAAGGAAGGCTAGTCCAAGAGTACGGGTGTGCTGTTGGTTCCCTGAATACATGTTGCAATGTAGTCAAGCCATTAGTGTACGCTGAAGGTTCAAAGACTGAGAATGTGGTGAGTTTTGTGATTCGCAATTGAGAGAATAAAGGAAATGAGGAGAAGAATTAATTGATGTCTGAATCGAATCAGATGAAGTATCTGATGTATTCTGATGTTATGCATTCAGATTTTAGCTTTTACCAGGAGGATTACTGATTGCTGTCTATTCAGGTTGATATTTCTGCTTTACACAGAAAATAAAACTGGTTTTCTTTTATTACATTAAATTAATCTGTTCTTATGTATTCAAATTACGATAAATGTATGAAGAGCCTGTTGTACGCATCATAACTGCCTTCTTAGTTAATTTGATTTTTTTCTGTGTACTAGGGTTATGCTGAGGTTCATTTATTGCTTTTTGTTTTACACAGATGATAAATTATAAATTATGGGTGATAGAATCTAAATTATGCTAGAGACACTTGTCTGTGCTTTTATTCTGTATAGCCATACGTGATCACAGAAAAGACAAGCGTCGTGGCTTGGGCTGGACTGGCCACTGAAAGGAATGACATATGTTCTCCCCCACCTCCCTTTCTTCAAGGAGAGGAGGGAGAGAGAGAAAGAGACAGCCTGGGAATTCCCATGCTGAGCAGTATTAAGTTCTGTGTATAACCTCTGCATTACATTTGGTGAAAATGTTAATTAATTTTTCAATTGCTGTTGTTATTTCTATGCCTGCCAGCATTGTCAATTGTTAGGGCTTTCGTGATCATAAACATAAGAGAAAAAAATAGATTTGAGTCATGTTGTTTTTCAAATTACTAAGTTAATTATGTAAAGGCTAGATATTAGAACTGAACACCATATAAATGTTCAATAGTTAGATTTAATGACTATGCGTGCAGTGAATACAGTATTTCTTTGTTTTATGAGCAATTATTTCTTTATTGGACTTGAAGTAAATTGCCGTTAAGTTGAACTAACATCATTGGACTCTGTTCTATCATGAAAAGAACCAAGGGTAACCTGTGACTTGTGCCAAAACTTTTATTTCAGTGTCAAGTCAAAGATTGCTTCTCATACTGTGTTTTGAAGTATATACGTTAATGCTGTACATAGACTAGTCTTTTTTTTTTTTTTTTTTTGCGGAGGCTCAGGAGGCAGGAGTACAACACTGTTAATACAGCAAAGGCTAATACACCATTGCCTGCTTTATGCAAAGTGTTTTCCCCTTAGTAGATGTCATTTCAGTTAATTCTAAGGAGTATGGTTCTACTATGCAAGGGGCAGATAAAAAACCGTAAGAAGTCATAAGCCATGAGAAGACCAGAGATAAATGAGCCCTCCTTAGCTGTAAATCACTAGCTGCAGTGGAGCTAGATGGATTTTGATTATCCAAGGCTCTGGCACAAATGTTTTTATTCCTTTTAAATAAGTCTAGGTTAAACATAAGTCCGTTTAACAGTCATGGTTTGATTCATGTAAAAATAAACACACAAAATTATTAATGTCAAAAGACCTGCTTTATTTTTACAGTAATTTCTTCTTTTATTTCTGTTCACAGAAATGGATATAAATTTTTGTATTGCTCAGCACGTGCCATTGGAATGGCAGACATGACCAGAGGATACCTGCACTGGGTCAATGAACGAGGAACTGTGCTGCCTCAAGGGCCACTCTTGCTGAGTCCAAGCAGCTTATTCTCAGCTCTTCACAGGTACTGCAATGTCACTTGTATGCAGAAAGGGACTTGGAGGTTGGTGGAGGCTGAATTCTCAGCTTTTTTATAGGAGTGCTTGAAATCTTTCATAATGTTTTCTTTCTTATGTATGGTGCAAAATTTAATTAAGAAGAAATTTTGTTAAAGATTAAAATTCAATAGGTAGTCACGTTGCTTCATTTATCTCTTAGACGTGCCTCAATATACATCTGTGCACTGTTTACCAACAGGTACTGCCTGTTGACTTTGTGTTTAACATGGTGTGTTAATATTTATTTATGGGGAAAATGTGAACATTTTAATGACAATCGCTCTTGTCTTAACTTGTAAGCTGTTCCAATTGGCATAAATATTTTTGTGGAAGAATATTACTTGGTGGGTTTTGAAGAAATTTGTGTGAAAACAAAATGAACTTTTTACACTTATTAGTGCACTGTGGTATTCTGTGTGGACAATGTTCTTTCTAGGTGTTGAACTGTACTCAGTGAATAATAATAGCACAGATTTTGAATAGCGTACCTTCTTCCTAATTCAGTGAAGCATGTCAAGTGATTACGGAAAATATTTTAAGCTGTTAAAAGCTGCTGTGACAGGATATATTTCATTAGAATTTTTAATGGAAGGTTGTTCAGATGTTCTCCTGATTGAGTGACATGCTACAAGGCTGTCTTACCAGTCGTGTTCTAAATATAAGAGCCCGTGGAAGTATTACGGTGCGCTTCTTAGACTGATTAAATAATAAATGCAGTGAAGGGGTGGTTACTGTTACCTTATGCTACTCAGATCTAGAAATACATTTAAAGTGATACTCTTTTGGTATCTTGTTTAGTCTAAAGAATGCCTGTCTTTCAGTATACACTATCGTAACTGCTGTGATGTGTGGGCAATAAATGACTTCATTGTTATCCATAGATTTAATTATTGTGGTTTTGAGGGCTCTGAGATCAGGTGTATGCGAGACTGAGGAAAGATGGTTTTATTCCTCTTTTGCACATTCTCAAACTTTGATTTATACATAGAGCTGCTGTTCCAAAGGGCTGTATTACTCCTCTGAAGCTTCTGTACTATTCACATCTTCCTTGACATATGTGTTGGTGCTAGGATGTGGGATTCTGAGCTTCTTAAGCGCTTTTGTGTCATGCTGGCATCTTCCTATGTTATGGGAACTCCAGACTCTGCCACCTGTTCAGTCTCCATGCCAAGAGAAGCTGCTGTGAAAGGGCTTTTGCCCAGAGATGAGAACTCCTCTGTTCATTAATGAATTCTATGTTCTGTAAGGAACAACTGAAGAGAAATAGAAGGTTCCTTTATTCCTTAACTTTTGCTAATTAGCAGTGATGGACCCTGACTGTAGAAGTATCTTAACAGGCTTGGGCGCTTCTAGCACATATGGTAATTGCAATCCCTTTAAAAATAATGGTGGGGGAAAAAAAACCACAAAGCTATACACAGTTAACACTAATATAATCTATTAATCGTTCTCAGGAAGCAGTTTACTTGATGACAATTTGTTTTGTGAGGCTTTATTTAACAGCTACTCGCCGTAATCAACCATCCTTGCTCAGCAGCCATCTTTACAGCATAGGTTTCAATAGAAGTTCCCTTGTTCCAGAGGATTTATTTACTGTTCCCATTATGTAAGCTTGGGAATGCTATTTTGTCTTTGTGAGCACTGTGATTTCCAAATCAAGATTTATTGGAGGAGGGTGGAGGCTCTGTAGGAGTATCCAGCTAGGTGAAAATGTTGAATAAAGAAAATAAAATGGTTTCTACCGTATTTCATGCATACTTATTCAGTCTCCCTTTTTTATCATTTCAGGGAGGTGATAGAAAAGAAGCCAGAAAAATTTAAAGTTCAATGTTTGACAGACATCAAAAACTTATTTTACCCTAACACAGAACCCTTTTATGCTGCTTTTGGAAACAGGCCTGCTGTAAGTAATAGCTGAATTTATTTCTATTGCAGAGAACAGAAAGGTTACTGTCATTTCATGGTTCTGTTGCATTAGAACCTAGAAGCTTTAAATGGGAATTAAGACTGTTATTAGGCCCTGTATGAAGGAAAATATAAAGGTTCTTCCTCAAAGATCTCACAATATAGGATACAAACAGAGATGGAAAAGCAGCAAAGTCGCTACGTTACATCTGCATAACTTGGCCTTTAAGTTTGTGTGAAAATAGTGATCCCATTTTAATCCACGCTGGTACAGTGTCAATGAGATACCTGCGGACAGACAGAAAATCTTTCAGATGAATATTGGTGGAACTTACACTTCAAACTATAAGTACAGTCAAAAGAACTTGGATGTCCCACTGAAATCAAAAGGTTTTACTTTGCATGGAAAGTGAAATGTTGTTTGATGTGGAGAAGGGATGACAGATCTCCTGTCACCCATTTGAAGGCTGTATAATTTGGCTATAGGCTTTTCTTACTCCTGTCCTAGCCCAAAAAAATACTTTTATGCATCCAGAAAAGGAAATGGTCTCAGAGGCTAGGGCAGAGGCAGGGACCCTGATATGTGATTATCCCTTCGTTTAAATTGATAGCATGATCCAAGAGATTGTTTTGACACAGGCAGCTAGCAGTCTTCCAGGCAATTTGGGGATATGTTTGCTATGTTAGCTTGGGGCATGGACTCTTCCCAGTGGGCTTTTGATATAGCCATATTGGGGGGTGTGTGTATGTGGGGCTGGGGGTCATTTGTTTTTTGTTGTGGGGTTTGGTTGTTTTTTGGTGTGTGTGTGTTTTTGTTTTTTTTTTTTTGAGAGGAGGGGTGTGGAGACTTTAATATTGCTGACACATTGTCAAGAGACTTCCAAGTCTGACAATGGGCACTCACACAGAATCACAGAATGGTAGAGGTTGGAAGGAACCCTTGGAGATCACCTAGTCCAACCCTCCTGCCAAAGCAGGTTCACCTAGAGCAGGTTGGACAGGAATGCATCCAAGTGGGTTTTGAATGTCTCCAGAGTGGGAGACTCCATGACCTCTCTGAGCAGCCTGTTCTGGTGCTCTGTCGCATTCAAAGAAGTTTTTCCTCATGTTGAGGTGGAATTTCCTGTGTTCCGGTTTGTGCCTGTTGCCCCTTGTCCTGTTGCTGGGCACTACTGAAAAGAGCCTGGCCCCATCTGCTTGACATCTGCCCTTTAGATATTTATAAGCATTGATGAGATCTCCTTTCAGTCTTCTCTTCTCCAGGCTAATCAGACCCAGGTTTCTCAGCCTTTCCTCATAAGAGAGGTGCTCCATTCCCTTGTCCATCTTTGTAGCCCTCTGCTGGACTCTCTCCAGTAGTTCTGTGTCTTTCTTGAACTGGGGAGCCCAGAACTGGAGACAGTTCTCCAGATGTGGCCTCACCAAGGCAGAGTAGAGGGGGAGGGATCCTCTCATTGGATCACTGTTTAGTTTGCTAGTTTAGATATCATTATAGGTGCCTGAGGAAGGACAGAGGCTTTGTTTCACTCAAAATCTTTGAAAGCATCCTGCTTTTTATCTCTCTCTATATATACATATTTCTATATATAAATATGTATATATATAAACCTACTTCATTAGACGTTTACAGTTTCACTGGGCGCCTAAGTTTAGATGCTAACTAAATTAGGCAGAAGGGCCCCTTATTTGTGCCCAGGAGCCCCATAGAGCATTTGGTACTTTCTCTAGCTCTGTATTGTCAGGTAATATTTCCTGTAGAAACTGATGTGTGGTATAGTAACATGTAAGAAGAAACCTGGGAACGCCAGTGTGGTGTTTATGGCTAAGGACTGTTGCTGTGCAGCTTGGGTGTATCTACCTTGTTTTGGAAGCTAAACCCGCTTAATTGTATGCCTGTGTCCTGGCCATGAAATTCCATCTTAAGAGAATGGTCCTTGACCCTTCATATTTCCTAGCATGATTCGCCAGAGAACACTTCAGTTGGTTACCTCTTTGTCTAGTTGGTGGAGAGAAATGGGACATCTCTCAAGAGAGAGTAAGTAATTCAGGTGCTAGGTGACCATCCTTCTCCACTGACTCCACGAGAGCTAAAAGTGTCTCACTGAAGCATCCAAGGACCGTGCATTCCAGCCCTAGCTGCTCAGAGCTGTAACAGCTGAGGTAGGATCACTAGCAGAAACACTGACAGCTTGGCAAAATTATCAGTATAAACGTGCCATTGCCAGTGTGAATATGAACATTCAGAGACTGGGCAGTTTAGATGCCTCAATGTTCGACAGAGATGCCTGGCAAGATATTTTGGCACTGAAACCATGGATGTTGTGGCTGCATTTGAGGACTCAGCATGCCTTTCTGGTGGGACTCGGTTTCTACACATCTCATATTTTTTGTTAAGGTTGACATTGATGAGTAGCAACTATTTCAGCTTCATCTTTTAGCAAACTACGATGTCAGAGAGGACAGGAGGTGCCCACTTTCTTGTTGTTATATTGTTATATCATACGCAGCTTAATTTTCATTATCAAGGTACCTTTAGACATATGGTTCTGAAATAACTTTTTAAACACTTTTGTGTTTTTGTATTATGGATGACGTCTACCTCTAGTTCCATTTTTTTGAACTTAAGAGAAATAAAAGAAAATCATTATTTTCATGCATACTTCAATAAAATTTCAAGTAAAGCTGTAAGTTAATGTTTCTAAAAGGAATTACTGGTAACTCACTCCTCTGCTGTTGGAGTGCAGTTTTCAGGTGTAAGAAATGCCACTGGCTTTGTGAAGATCAGGATCATCACTTTCTCAATTTTCTGTGCTGTTTGTTTTACTTTTTTTTTTGTGGGTTTTTTTTTCATTGTTTGGTTTGTTGGTTTTTTTCCCCACAACAAACTCAGTGAGATTTCAGTGCTCATGGATGTTACAGGTGTAGATAGTGCATGGATTGCCAGGATGCTGAGTTCTTGAAGTGACTGCTGTTCACTTTTGTTCAGTAATTAATTTTTTTGGAACAGTCTTTACAACATATAGATAAAAATAATCTTTCTCTCTTCATTAACGTTCCAGTCTTTCACGACCTCGGCTTTTAAAACCATGATTTATAGTAGTAAAATGGAAGCTTGTTTTTGGTCTGATCTTCTGGGAGTTATTTTCACCTTTGCTTTTGTCAAGCTGCTTTTCAGAACAGATCAAAACTTATTCATTGCTTTCCTTAAGAATTTGATTCTTAAAAGATGTTCCTAATTTTTACTTCCAATTGTATGTCCCAGAGTTGCATCTGCATTACCTGATGGAGCTCATTGCTGCTATTTTGGCATATATGCTTTGGTTTCCGTTCTTTCCCCTTGCTTTGACGTGGAGCCAATATATGTCTATGGCACAAATCCGAACTGGGGAGCTACGAGATGTTTCCAGGGGTTTTAATGCAGACACAGTTGTCATGACTTCCTTTTGTGACCTTGTCCTTACAAATTAATCACTATTTTATGTGTCAGTTATGTTTTAACCTCTGTACACTGTTGCAAGATACTTGGTACGCCGCACTCAGGAAATGAAATATTCTCTGAAAGAAAAATGAGAGTGTAAATGCTCTTACACCAAATATCATTAGGTTTTTATTGAATTTCATTTTTGTGTCAAGGGAAGGTTCTGAAAAAATGAACATGACTTTGATCAATAGTTTAAACTGAAGTGGCAAACTCCTGATCTAGCTGCAAATTGTCTGTTTCGTGAGCATTTTGTTAGACTGACTTTGTTTGTAACATAATGGATAATTTCAGAAACACAATAACTAGGTAAATTTAGTACCAATCCTGTGCAAATATGATCTTCTGTGTAATATAGTTCAGCAAGAATAAACATTATTGTGCAAAGACAGAATTGTGATTCTTCTTCTTTTTTTTTTCTTTTTTTCTCCCCCTCTTCTGTTTAGGACGTTTATTCATACAAGCAGGTGGGAGTTTCTTTAAACAGGATATTTACAGTTAACCCCAAAGGAGAACTTATACAAGAGCATGCAAAGACAAACATCTCATCGTAAGTAATTTCTTATCCCTAACGACTTATAGACTAAATTAATTTGCTGTTCTAATTTATGACTCAAGTTGCCCAAAGATGTGTTTGATCTTACTAATGAAAGATTCCTTAGACTATTCCAAACAAAACATAAAAAATTTAGAATAAAATACAGGCTTTCCACCTCAGTGAAACTGGCAAAAAGAAAGTGTAGTATTTAGTTTAATATATTCCATCTACTTTAGTCATGTAAAGGAATTATCAGTGTACAACTTAATCTGCTTAAAAATGAGATGAACTAATTTCCTGAAGCCATCTGCCTTTTCATGGCCTTGTCAAAATTTCCTTTTCCTGGAACTCCTATCTAGAAGAGCCAGAAAACAAAATCTGAAGATAGGGCTGAAGGCTTCCAGCAAGATGCTTAGGCACTGTAGTACCTAATACTGAATGGAAAAGGCCTTTAGTAATGTTTAGAGTGTCCCTAATTGAAGGGGAGCCGTATGTGTATACAATAGGAATAATTGATTGAGCAGGGAGCTGCTCGAGCTAAGCTGGACAGAAATGGAGAAACAAAATATGAGGCTTGAACGTTTCAGCAGGTGATCCGAGTGGAAAATGGCATCTATTTCTTACTAGCTAAGTTTCATTGCTTAGCATGAATGGATTTCTTACCTGAACCATGAATCTTCTCTGAAAGCTCAGCACCAAAATCGAGTTTAGTTTTATTCATTTGAGGGGAGCCACTTGTCCATGTAAGAGTTGCTATGCCTTAGGGGTTGGGGACTTACAGGAATTCAAAATAAGAAGATCTGAAATGGTTCACCATTCTTCTTACTTGTTTATTTTCCAGCTATGTCAGACTATGTGAAGTGGTAGATCACATTTTCCCATTGCTGAAAAGAAGCCATTCTTCAGATTTCCCTTGTTCTGATACCTACAGTCAGTTCACCTACTGGAGAGAACCTCTGCCACCTTTTGAAACTCAGGATGTACATCCAGCCTCATCTTGACTGCATTGCCAAACTGTTGGCCTCAGCTCAAAGAATGAGTTAGCTTGTATGGAAAGGATGCCACTTGGCTTTTGCTGTTGACAGTTCAGCTGGAATCTGTGATGTTGTAAGCATTGTATTCTTTTGCTGTGAGCAAATTTAGAAATGCTTTTTCATACTTGGTCACATTTCCAGATGACAAGAAGGAATCTTTCTAGGAAAAGGAGTTGCGTTTCTAGCTCTTCACCCAGGTCCTCAGATTGTGCCATACAGTTTCATCATTGAAGGTCAAATAAAAATGAAGCGATGTTGGAGTTGCAGTTAAACATGCCATAAGGTTGTAAAGTGGTTCTGTATCTTATCTGCATCACTAAAGTAATTTTTCATCTCATCAGAATCACCTGCAAGTAACGGAGCTGAAGGTGCTCACCATTCCTGACATTGACTGGTGACACTGACAGGCATTGCAATCCATATGTCAAAATTTGTCTCTCTGAAGGAGCAAATGATTCTTCCTCTTTCCCCTTTCTTGACCAACAACTGTTTGTTTAAGAGTTAATTGCTGGTCTAGATCCTCAGGTGTTGTAAATCAGTGTAACTATCAAAGCCAATTGAGCTGTGTTGATTTATTCCAGCCTGTTGTTTGGACGTGGTAACACTCTTTTGAGGAAATAACTGATGTGTGATCTAAACCGAAAGCAAATGAAATAAGTTGGTCAGATGTTGGCAGTCTTTCTCAGCCTGAGAATACCATGCCTCAAGAATAGCTGTTTGGATTAAGGTAAGCGTGCAAGTGGAAGATACAGGCTACTGTGCGTAGTGAAGTCAGTGATTTTCGGTAAAGACATCTTACCCACAGAATCTGCTGAGTTTCAAGACTGGTACTGAGCCAAGAACACTGAGGATTTTTTCAAGATGGAATAGTTTTATTTGAAACATTATTTTGGCTAAAATGTGAACTCTGATGCTGGTGAATGATGCATCTCAGGTTTTTACTGTGTGGATTTTTTTTTTTCTTTTTGTACCATAAAGAATGGATACATTTAGTGCAATTTACTCTCCTCTGAGATAATGAAATCTGCTCTTTCATCTTTTTATTTTTCTTATTTGTCCAGACACAAGCTGTAGATACTGTTTTTGCTACCTGCTTTTGACAGCCTTAAAACTTAACTGTGCGTGCTAAAAGCAATACTGCAGATCAGTTGGTAATGTTTTCCAAATGGTCTGCCTTTACACAATGCGGTACTTCACTTAAAATGTAGACATCAAGTGACTATATGCCAAATGATTCTCAAATGTGCTTGTAGCTAGGAAAGAAACACTTTTTTTTTCCTTTTAAAATATATTAAAAAGTTTAATTGTTTTCTGAAACACTGAAAATGGCATCGTGGGGTTCCATGTATATTGTATTTCAATATGGCTAAACCAGTGGTTCAGAAGTTGTGGTCTTTGCCAGCTTGTGATCTGTAAGGCTATGGTACATGTTTCACAGCTGCTTTGTAGTGTTTTCAGTTAAGAGTTTAATAATAGGAAGGCAGAGTGGTCCAGGAGAAATTTTAAGATGTGATTGTGGTTAAGTTAGCACCCAAAAGTTTGGGAACAGCTGCTTGGTATCACATTTGTTCTGTTTTAACAAATTCTGATTTTTCACGTCAAGAGTGATAGCAAAATAACTAGGATGGTAATTCTACAGTAGGGATTTTTAACTTTGAGTGCTGCAGACTTTATCTGGGATATCAGGGGGCCAATTTATGATTTCTCTGTGCCTTCAATAGTAATGAATATATAAGTGCAATCCTTTTATACAGCTGCAGTGGTGAGCCCTTCCTGTCTTCCCTTTCACATGAACGTTGCTGCTTCGGGCAAGGTGCATGCCCACTTTGAAGATACAAGGATTAGACAAACACAAAGAGGAAGAAATGCATGTTTGACAACCCAGCCTGATTATGCTCTCTTGAAAGTTTAAAGAAAATGCAAATATCTTTTAACTTAAAGATGGAAGAAATGTGGTATGGATTTTCTGAAAGACAATCAGTGGGGATTGCAGGTTGCCAAACTGAGATGGTTGCATCTCTAAATATAGCCACACTTTCCTTTAAGTATCTATTAATGCTTGTCATTAATGATTGAATAAATGGATGGATATACTAACTGCATCCTATTTTAATTCAGTGTTCGTAAAGGCCTGTTTCAATCTATTTATTACGCAAAATAAAACTAAACCAACCCTTCAGTAAGAGGCTGTCAGTTTTGTGGTTTTTATCCTTAACAGTAGTTAAGATGTATTTTCCTAAGGTACCACACACAGTAGCTTCCACCAGAAAAGACGGACCCTGAAAGTTCTCCACAATTAAAGCTCGTGTTGTATTTATTTATAACTTAATAAATAGCTATTCTAGGGTTGTTTGTTGCCATTAGCATTTCAAACCAAACGACAGAGTGAGTGAGTGGTCATTTTAATTCCTTCAAATTTGTAGGTGTAGCGCGGCACCGGTACAGATAACCCTGAGGCACTGCAGAATCTCCGTCCTGATGTTTTTAAAGACTGGGTTAAACAGAGTTATGGCTGTCTTGACATAGTGTTGGCAATCATCTGCTTCAAGCATGAAATTGGACTGGATGACCTCCAGGGGTCCCTTCTGACCAACATTTCAGTGATTCTGTTGAACGCCTGACTTCTGACTTACTTTATACCGCGTTGTATCTGAAAGTTGAAATATAGCTGAACAGTGAAACGAATGGGTGTTTCTTTAACTAATTTATCAAATTTGCTCACAGAAAGGCCACTTATGAAAATCAAAGTTTTGGCCTCCTAGAAACATCACTGTACCTTGCCAGAGGCTATAAGACATTTTGATTTTGTAGCTGAGCAATTTTATGCATAATATTTAAACTGTGTTGTTAATTCACGTAGAAGAAAAAGGGATAGTTTAACAAATTCCTGCTCTTTCTGTGAAAGAAAAGAAATTCAGCCTTGCTTGTGGTGTATTGCTGGTTTATGTTACGGAAAGAATATTTGGCTGACATAAATATGCAGACATGTTAAATCACAGTGTATTCTATTTATATAATACACATAAACTAGAATATGCTGCAGTAAGGAGTGACTAATGTTTATTTTCTTGAAGCTGATCACCATACCGCTCCAGCTGTGTCATGTGAGGGAAAGAATACCGTACTCGTTGCATTAGTTACACTGAAGATAAAAATGTTACTGCTGTAATTTGGGGAGGGAGGAGAAAGAAAGTATTGGGTATTTTTTTATTTGTAGATATGGATCATTATTTCAAAGCCTATTTGTATACAGTATTTGCTCTGTATATGTATGTGCTACTGCAATGATGAAAATCTTCTTAACGCCTCATTTTGACCTGCTGAATGCAACAAGGGTAGAAATATATATTGTAATAAAGGCAACTATAAGTTTTTTCTGACTTTTCTGTTTTTCTGTATACTTCGATAATAGCAGAGCGGTTTTGCAGAACTGCTGAAGCTCTGTAAAGTGTGGCTTTTGTAGCTCCAGTCTCAATTGCCTGTCTCTTATCAGGGCTATCTGGGGTAACTTCCAGCACTTGCAAAACTTTTGCTGTTCAGCTACAGTGTTTGACCCAGAGCCTTTTCAAATTGCAAGAGTTTATTGAGGGAGGTGGGGCCAGGATCTGGGCTCTGGCTGTTTTGGGGTATGGGAACCGCAAATTGGACCAATTGGGAATCTTGACGCACCCCGTTTTTGGGGTTTTTTTGGGGTTGTTTTTTTTTTTTTTTGAATCTTCCTTTCCTCCAGTTCCTAATGTGACCTAAGGGAAAAACAGCCGCCTGTTTTGAATGGGAGCGCTGTCATTCATGGCAATGACACCAGATAGCCTTTTTTTTTTTCCTTTCTTTCTTTTTCCTCCGTTGACATTGGCCCTTCTGCTTCGTGAGAAGCAAAATACCCTTTCCTCCTGTCCGTGAGAACATAGCACTGCCTTTTGCTCCCTCTGCCGGGTTTGCTGAGCAAACTAACTGCAGCCGTAGTGATAGTGCCGGGCTTGTGTTAGCTGGTATGAAAACAAAGATGTTTGGGGTTGATAAGGCTCTGCGGCAGCTCAAGTTCTGTGTTAAAAATACAAGAGCAGCCGTATTTGGGCAGCCTGCAGTCAGCGCTGCTTCAATCTCTCTTTTCTGTATGTCTCTGGCTTGTATAAACATTTACACTGGAGCTCTGGAGACAGGCTTTGAAATGAAGGTGCCTTTTTAATTAAAACTCAGAGAAATGGTACTTTTGCATCAGCAAACCAAACTTTAAAAGGACATATTCATTGCTCCTGGAATATCCCATTAACACTAGGAGTAGAAAAGTCTGAGGGAGCAAGTCTCCTAAGGAGCAAAGACCATAAAGGTGTGGGGGGGTGGGGGGGTGTTTGACACCATGGGGAAGGCAGGGAATATTCCCAGAATACTACATTATTTTTTTTTCCTTACAAATAAATATTTTTAATTCAATATGCATTGCAGATGCCATCAAGTACCTCAGGACAGTTCATTGCAAGAGGCAGGCGGCTACTGGTGCTAAGACCTAGTGCCTAAAAATATAACTAATAAAACTTTTGCCTCTTCTGTGAATGCATAAATAGGTGAAGCCTGGAGCTTGTTTTTGGTGTGGGGTTGTTTTGGGGTTTTGGGTTTTTTGTGTGTGTGTGTGTGTGTTTGGTGTTTTTTTTTTCCCCTTTCATACAAGTTCAGCGAAGTACAGCGGTGGAGGGACTCGCAGTGCCACAACCTCAGGTAGTCGTAGCTCTTTTGCTTGCAGTAAAATCCAGCCCTCCATTTGGTGCTGTAGCATTGGAGCTATGCAAGGAAAGCGCTAGCTGTAAATGAGAGATGAGAGACTGGCTCTAAAGGAATCCCAGCAGTGGTGCAGACGAATTAGAGCTGCTGCATGCTTTGGGGAAGAGAACCTCATCAAGAACTTTCCAGCCATCGGGATGTGAGGGAAACAATAAAAGCAAAATGAGAAATGAGTTTTCTTCTAGGAGGAACTAGAGAAAGGGAACAAAAACAGAGCCAGTGGTCAAAAAGCAGCTTCTTGTTTCCAACCCTGTGCTGACACTTGGTGGTACTAGGTCAGGCGTTGAGCTCTTGCCTTTTGCCTCCTAACAGTCTTGCCTGAAATCCCACGTGTCTGCATCGCACAGAAGAGGCCAAAGGGCCATTTTGGCTTCGTTTGCCAAACAGGAGAGGATAACATTGACCAAGAGGAAATGTATGCTTAAGCGTCCAAGGGGTACTGCTGACAGCAAAACAAAGTTGCAATTACAGCTTAATTTTAAGCTTGTGTAAGGACTAGGGCTTCTTTATGTTTTTGTGAATTTGGGAAACAAAGCTTTCACCTGCAGTATATACACCTCTCCAGTACCACACCTTCATCCTTTTAATAAATCTTGCTTCAGAAAGTAAATGCAGACATAACTTATCAGCCTTCTTAGGCATGTGCTTAAGTCAGCCCTCCCTGCCCTAGAATTTATGCATATTCTTAAGCACTTTGCTGGATTAAGCCAACTAATGCCAAGAAAACTGTCTACTGGGGAGATACGGTTTCCAAGCTGAAGAATTGATCTGGTTTTTCTAATGGCTACTCTTGGACTGGTTTTTAGCCTCCAGCGCTTTCAGGTGTTCCGCCTGCTGCCAGCAATCTATTTATTGATACAGGAAATCCATTTTGCCTTGCCTTGCTTTTAATGAGTTTTGCAAGCAAGTGGCCCCTTCCTGTGACTCATTCTGTGTTTTCTGAGCGGGAGATTGTGGTATTAAGTTTCACGTTGGAAAGTAACCACTGCGTCTGCTTTCCTTGTCTGCTGGAATCTCAACAAGAGGAATACATTTTGGAACAAAGAAATGTAAATGGAGTAGAACAGTTCACGTTTCTTTGCAAAATTGTGTAAACATCCTTCTTTTTCAGGACAGTTAAGATGACTAGTCCAAAATGAAAACAGGTCATGTTTTAAAATAACAGCTTTATCTTAGAACATTGCTGTTAACACAGGTAAAAAAGACATTTTCCCTGATATCTCAATATGCGTTGGCCCTTTGATTTATAGCCAATAAATATCCAAAAATTAAGCAGTGGAGGCCTTTCTCTGATCTTACTGACACAGGAGTAACTCCGTTAACATTTGGATGGCTGCTCAGATGCACACAGCTACAACTGCAATCTGAAGTGTGAACAGTGAGTACTGCAGATTTCCATCCAATTCCTAATCCCTCTCATTCATTTAGGATATTGGAGGTGAAGAGGTGGGAGATGTGGATCTATTTGTTTCTGACTTTTACCAAAAATACGGTGGTGGAAGGAGAGAATCCTCTGCAAGCTGGGACCGTTAGCACTGAAAACTTAGATTTACGTTAAAAGCAGCCATAAATACATCAAAACCAATGACCAGGATGGTTTCCATTCCCCATTGCTAGATACAACTATTTATATTTCAGGCTCAGTGGCTATGTCTGTACAGATAAATTGCTGCCCAGTAAAGGGCAGAGACCAGTCTTCGTCCTCCTTGCCCAACTGGCACGCTTTGGCGAATGTCCAGCTGCCTCCCTGCCACATCGGGGCAATCGCTGGCCTCTGCTGTCCCTCGGGCTGTGCCTGGGCATTGCTTGGAGGAGCACAGGTTGGCCTGTGGGGCCGGGGACCATGCTAGAAGCGTGCAGGATGGGCGATCGCGTGCCAGAGCCTGGGTTTGCATCTTCCCGGTTTGCTGATGTGTCCACGCTGTATCTGAAAAGAGCCCGGTCTGGGTCCCAGGTCGAGGCTGTAGCTCCTTTCCCCACCTGTGTCCCATCTGGCTGGATAATGAGATATTTGGGCCTCTCCTTCCAGGGGCTTTGGGATGAGCTGCGCTCTTCTGATGGGCTTGAGGAGGTGCTTCAGTTCTTCTGCAGTTCAGTCTGATCTCAAGAGGAGGAACTATCTGGCCATGAACTCCTTTCGCCTTTGTCTAGTGCAACCCTGTGCAACATTAAAGCATGTTGGGGGGCTGAGATCCTCCCTGCAGTTCTGCGAAAAGGCTAGAAAAATCTAAAAGCTCTGCTAGCACAGGCTGCTTAGAGACAAACTGTGCATGGGGATTTACAGAAAATCATACTTGAAAGCAAATAAACACGTTGGGAAAGCAGGAATTCAACAGATCATGTTGAAAATGTGACCTTTCAGTTACCCATTTCAACTGTCTAGTTCAAGCCGGCGGAGACAACAATTGGAAGGAAAACTTGTGAGACCCAGAAGCTGAAGCAGTTTATTGGGAAAATACTGAGAAGAAAGAAAGAGGGAGCCCCAATATTATCATCCTCACTTTCCTGCAGGGATCCAGACATCATGTAAAAATGCAATGCCCTGTATTGTGGACTTAATTTCTAATCCATGTACTGTGTGAATGGAAATAACATGAGCAATGTCTTTATTTCTCAGAGTATGATGGGGTGGGGTGTTTCTTTGGGGGTGGATTGTTTGTTTGTTTGTTTTGCCTCAGTAACAGCCTGTATTGAGATACGGTGACTCAGGGAGCAGTTCAGCTGTTCACACCACGTTGCTTTCTAATGCCCTCTCTGCACAGCCTGAGAGCCCGTACAAGTATTACACCTCCCTGCAGAGCCCATTTTTTCTCTCGCTCTAGATGGCTCCTCTGCACACATGTATCATGGCATGGAATCACTTCCATTTTCTTTTGACTTAGTAAATTCTTGTAAACCAAGGCTGTGGTTTCATGGGCGGCTGATCTGATCTACCAGTTTGTTACTGCCTAAGGGAAAAAGTCACTCTCCCCGTCTCCTCCTTTGCTCTTCCTGATTCTTCACCCCACCTCCTTGCTGCACTCCCAGGATAGTTTTGTGCCACATTAATGAGTTAAATAGGCTCAGAGGGAAGCAGGACCTTATGCTTTTGTCTATGTCTCATGAAACTGCAACCTAAATTTTACTATGTCCATATCCATTCTACAGCTGTCCTCTTTATTCTTACAGTAATTGTCATATAATTGCGGGCAGACCTTACAAAGTGACATGCCCGGTGTCTATCAGTGAACTTGAGAGCATGGACATAACCATATCCAGATGATACCATGAGCAGTGACAAACCATAAGTAATGAAATTGCAGGATCAAAACCATCTGCTCAAGATGGAAGGCCTGACTGCAGAGCAAAAACCTGGTCCCAAGTCAGGAACAAGATCCAGCCCCTGCCCTGACACAAGCATCTTGCGTTGGCTGAGGGAAATCCTTCAATGTGCTTTGTGCCTCAGTTCTCCATGCATGAGGCGGGGATGATGGCAGTTCCTCTGTCCCAGGCATGCTCTGAGCACAAGGCATGAACGCCTATGAGATGCTGTGGTATGAAACTGAGGGGTTATGCAAGAGAGATAGTTGAACCACCACCAGTAGCTCAGCTTCTGAACACCTGACAGTCAAGTTTTGTCCTCGCTGGCCCATGAGAGAGGGAAGAATACTGTCTCCATTTAACACCAGGAAACAAAAAGTCTTGGTAGCCTCAGTAACTGCAGCTTCAATTTTCTGAGTCGGTTGTCGGGGTCCCAGGTACTGTGTCAGCCTTTGGTCTGTTCAGAACAAGGATTGAGAGGAAGAAGAGAGCTCAGGGCAGACCCTAATTTGTCAAGTAAAAAGCTCCTGGCTTTCAAACTCACAAAGTGCCACTGCTTTGTTAATGGCTTCTGGTACTGCGGTGGCCTCTAGGATCGCTCATCATGATCCCTGTGGTAAGAGACCCGGAGAGAACCACCTACCAGAAGAACGCAGAAAAATGATACTGCAAGTATAAGGTGATTTGGATTTGCTAGAAATGGGCAGAGTGTTTAGTGGTGTGTAGAAACACCAAATTAGCCTTAGTCATCATAACAGAGAGTAGTATATCCCAGGGCATCCTGGCTTTTGTGAGGTAAGTCCAAAGAGCCAGAAGATCTGCTCCTGGGGTCACTGTATAATGTTTGTTTGCTTGATGGTTATGTCCCAGCTAATTTTGCAACGTGAGTCTAAATCCTTCAACCGCACATCCAATTTGTAATTTAAGCCTGCATAATTTTATCTCTGCTTGCTTACACCCACTGTCTCCTGGTTTACACAGACCATTGCTGGTTTCTGTAAGAATTGCCGCATTGATTGATATGCGAAACAGGAAGGTAGGATGTTTTAATGTGGAACGGTATTTAGAGAGATGCAGCATCTGTGTCTAAAGTGAGAGATAGTTACAGGGTTAGACAAGTAGGCCATCAATTACAGGAGACTGAGGTTAGGACCATCTGGCTGTTTGAAACAACACCAGGTGTTAGCAGAAGCAAATTTCCTGTGTTGCAACATAGGAGGAGAGTGGCAGGCAAGAAACAGCCCTCCGGAGCGAATCTCAGCCATGAAGGAGGCCGCTTCTCATTTCCTTTTTTTAGTGCTGTCTTGTGGGGGGAAAAAAAAAAAATCACTTGAAGAGTCTGACACACCTGTGTCTCCTGCTCAGTGCCTCCTGGGGCCGCCCCTGGGGGGAGACCTCAGCCGGGGATGGGGACCTCCTCCTGTACCCCTGCACCAGCTCAGCCAGCTCTTGGGTTTCAGTCCCACCAACAGCCTGACCCTTGCTGATGGACCTAAGTGCCAGTGTCCTGGTTCGTATACCCAGTGTCCATGGTCCTCTTGAGGTTCTCCTTGCTGCCTGACTCATGGTACAAGGTGTCTCTAGCCATGTGCAGCCCTGTCTTGGTTTCCCTCCCCATCCCTGAACCGTCTCCACCAGGCAGAGGCAGCCAAGGGTGGGCTGGCTGCTGGTGGAGAGGGTCTAGAGGTGCAGAGAGATGCCCATCACCCACAATCCGCTCAGCAAAGGAGTGTCTGCTTATAGCCGTTTTCAATCATTCAGGGCTACTGAGCCATATTTTTAGATAGTGACTGGCTTGGTGTATGCAAAAAATATTGCTGCATTACCCATAGTGTATTGTTCAATCTGAACCAGCCTCTCATGCAGTTACGCTGCTTCAAATTTTCTCATGTACACTTGACAAAACTTTATTATTATTATTTACATTAAAAAAGCGAATAAACCATAATGCTGAAATTCATCCAACCTAAAAGCTACACTGATATAAATAAGTCAGGAAACAATCACATCTCCCACTAAAGTTCTTCTTACTGTACTAAACTAAGACTTGACAGAGGCTGTGGCAAGAGGTGATTTCCAGGGCGGTAGTTCCCGTCAAGCACCCCGGCTCAGCAGTGTCCTTTTGCAACAAGCCGGCAAGAGGTTAAAAATTAGGTAAATGCCATCTCAGTAACTGACAGCAGAACCTTAGGTCAGTTTTTCCTAGTTTCTGTTTCTATCAGTGAGAAACAGCCCTCACGGGTTTATTTTAAACTTTAATTATTATGCTTTAATTATCTGGTGACAGAGGGAAAAGCCTTTGATTTGGTTATAAATGCCGAACTTACATGAATTCCTCAATAAAACACTTCATTTAGGGAACACAGCAAAGGTTGCTAAGTGACAGCGATGCAGTTATGTATCACAGCGATTCCAAACCCCTATGGCCAAGAAGAAAATGAAATAGCCGGGGGCACCAGTGTGTAGGCAGGGTGAGGAGGCTAAAGGGCTACAGCCCATAGGCAAGCCTGTGCCTATGTATTTTTAGCTACCTATTAAATGCAGGCTGGTTTTCAGAAGCTCTAAGCACTTATGACATCCACTGAATAATGGCAACAGTCAGGTGCCCAGGTCACTGTTGTCCAGGTACTCTTGTGAAAGGGGATAATGCAGTGTTAGCTCCTGCTGGATTTGAAAACATCGGCTCTTATGCAAATCG
Organism: Charadrius vociferus; assembly: GCF_000708025.1. NCBI lineage: Eukaryota > Metazoa > Chordata > Aves > Charadriiformes > Charadriidae > Charadrius > Charadrius vociferus. The sequence goes on along the minus strand of NW_009649458.1, from coordinate 953,493 downwards.
TAAGGACTCACAACGTTCATTAAAAATGCAGCAAGACGAGTGTTGACCCAGGGAGAACATTTCCAAAATGTACCGGTGATGAAAATGGAGGTAGAGTTCTGGCTAATCTGAATTTCTAAACATTGCCTTTGAACAGAGAGCATCTGCAGGTGATGGCAATAACCACTCCTGAAAATAATGCTGCGATTGCAATTCTTAATTAAAAAAAATGGGAAATTCCAGATACGTGGTCAAATTAGGTACCTGTCCATTTACCTGTGAAACTGATTTTATTAGTAACAACCACATGCATGGCCTTCCATAGTGGTAAGCAAACACTTATTAAATTTGAGAGGTGTAAGCACATGAGTCAAATAAAACCATTGCCTATTTTCCAGAGTGGGATAATAATTTTTATGATTCTTTTTTTTCAAATATTTTGTCCTATATGAATATTTCATATTTTGTGCTTACGGATGAAAAAGTAATATTTATTTTAGTGATGGGCTGGCTGTACAACTATATTGTAGTCCTTAACTCTTTAAAATGCTTTTAAAAGTTCTTATGTGACAATTTGTCAGGTGTGGGCTTGGGTTTTTTTTTATCTGCAATCATTTTACATTAAAAGAAAGTCTTATTTGCAAACCAAATGAAGCTCCAGCTTCTAAAACTAGGTAAAAATGAGACAGAGGGGTGGTTTGACTGTTAAATGAACGTGTAAAACTATCATATAACCACAGAATTCTAAGATTGGGCTAGAAAGAATATATACAGTATATACTGTATTGACTTCATCTATCCAGGTAATTTGCTTTGGTGTTTTGGATGGATTATTGCCTATTATGCATTTCTCTGTTCTTTTGCATCCACCTCTCCCTAATTCTTTCCTGGAAACCTGTGCTTCCTCTCAGATGGTGGTCTCTTCCCAGGTGTTTTATTCTTACCTTCTTTAAGAGGGGCCAGTTCTGCGTGCCAGTGTCGGGAGCTGTTTCTCCTTCAGAAGGACAGTGAGATGAGGTTGCATTGGGTCTGATCCTGCCTATATGCTCATCAACTTCTCTGTTGTCCGGAGGCTCAGTACTGGGGCTGTGGTGGGAACAAAATGATAGCTGCTGTGGCACTGAGGCTGTCCGCAAAGATTTCACAAGGACTCACTTCACTCTTGAAAACTGCAGGAGCTGCCCCACCTAAATCAACCTTCAGCCTGCCCAGTCCAGCAACCAGTTTTAGCTAGGAGTAATGATGCAGTGGGTTTGTGCAGAAAAGCTGTATAGCATCACTTAAAAAAAATGCTGTAAGTGACCTTCATAAAGCACTCGTATAGGAGCCAGACGACTGGCTCCATTTGCAGCTCTCGCCTGGCTTTGTGCATACTTTCGACCCTCTGTAAGAGCGTTCAGGGAACTTGGCCCCAGCCAGCAAGAATGTTGTGGGGAGAGAAGTCGAGCTCAGCGCAGCTTAGGCTCAGCTCGGGACTTATCTAAGCCGCAGGGTGATGGGTCTGGCACAGACCTGCTGCACCGGAGGAAACCTGGCCCTGCTTGGGCAACCAACACTGCTTTGGCTTTTCTGCTGGTGCTTGCTGGCTGTGCAAGGTTGAAACTTTTGAATTTGAACAAGCCAGACCCATCTGCCAAATGGCTCCTCTGCTTGATCAGGTCCATGCAGGTGTGCCATAGCTCGACTGGCAGCGGGTTGCTCCATGGTAGAACAAGCCTGGGCAGCAGGAACATGATGGTGGCACATCCTGAATGAGTCTGCTCCTGCAGTAAAACTACTGGTACCCCAGTAAGTACCCCAGGATATTTAAATACCCGAGCCTGAGAGTGGTGCTGAGGACAATTTTGGCCCTTTGACTGTTGAGTCAATGCCTGTGGCTTACGGGCCAGGGGATTGTTTCAGGTACAGCCTTGGGTACATACAAGCGGTCCTGGGAGACACTGGTCAACCATGGTACAACCTCCCGCCTTTTTGCTCTGGAGGACAGGACAGAAAACCCGATGATGGGATCTGCGATATGAACTCCTTCCTTTTGGCTTGGTTGGAGGAATCAAAAGAAACCAGGGAAAGAAATAATAACACAACTGCCTTTGATCTGACTGAGAAATGCATTCTCAAGAATAATATGTGAGAAAGGCATCCGAATTTTTGCCCGCTTAAAATTTCCCATTGTCTTCTAAGGAGCAAATACTTTGGTGTATATTTTGTTTAGCCAGATTCTTTTGCTATGATGGTCTGTCTACACTGACTAAATTCTTGTACTAATGGCTCCACGATGCTGCATTTAAAGATTATAATACATTTATAGCCCAATGATAAAAAAAAAGAAAGCTGCTGTATAAAAGCCAGGTATTAGCTATTATTAAATAAAAATAATTTACAGCTTACCACAGTCACAATGAATGAGATTGACTCACCCATGGGATTTAGGACATTATTTTCTAGTTTTTGTTTTATAAGACTGTACATGAAGGATATTAGCTCGGTTGGAGATTTTCTCTTTTACTCTATGCCAAGGTTTTCAGAAGTGACTAATGACTTTGGGTGCCTAACTGGAAACATTGTAATAACGCCTGAATTTCAGAATGGCTGAGCACCCACCATCTGAAATTTAAGTCCTTTTATGGTCGTTTAAATTTAGCTCTCAGGACTGAGATCCTCTAATTCATCAGAAACTCTTGAAAAGCTTGGAAGTTATGGAAATATATTAAAAAATTTAAGATGCAATTTCCTCCTTAAAAGCCTCACCATATCCAATTTTCCATGCCCCAACATGTGTGGAATTAGAAAAAAGAAATTGGCAATTATTGAATGCAATATGCTTTGATTTTATGATAAAGAAAACATTAGGTTCATTTTCTTACTACAGGGTGGTAGCCCTGCTTTTCTGATAAAGTGTAATTTCCATAACCTTGTTTTTAAAGAGCGTTGTGTCAGCTTTCTAGATCTTCAGCATAAATCAATGAAGTGGTTGTGGGAACTCAGCCTTTGTTTTGCAAAGGTGGACACAACTCTGTTGTCTTTATGTAGGGAGGAATGATTCGCAGGATATAGCAAGCACAAAAGCTTGGGATACCTGGGGATGAAAATCCCATGCCGGCTGACAATACTCTTTAATGTCCAAGTGGAGAGAAGTGACAAGTGGCGTTCCTCAGGGATTGGTACGGGGACCTATATTATTCAACATTTTTGTTGCAGATATGGACAGTGGGGTCGAGTGCACCCTCAGCAAGTTTGCCGATGATACCAAGCTGTTTGGTGAGGTAGACATGCTGGAGGGGAGGGGTGCCATCCAGAGGGACCTGGACAGGCTGGAGAGGGGGGGCCAAGCCAACCTCATGCAGTTCAACAAGGCCAAGTGCAAGGTCCTACATCTGGGTCGGGGCAATCCCAAGCACAAATACAGGCTCGGTGGGGTATGGCTGGAGAGCACCCCTGAGGAGAAGGACCTGGGCGTGCTGATTGACCAGAAGCTCAGCACGAGTCAGCAATGTGCAATCGCAGCCCAGAAGGCCAACCGTATCCTGGGCTGCATCAAAAGAACTGTGGCCAGCAGATCGAGGGAGGCGATTCTGCCCCTCTACTCCACTCTCATGAGACCCCACCTGGAGTACTGCATCCAGCTCTGGAGTCCTCAACATAAGAAAGACATGGACCTGCTGGAGCGTGTGCAGAGGAGAGCCACGAGGGCTGGAGCGCCTCTCCTATGAGGAGAGGCTGAAAGAGCTGGGGCTGTTCAGCCTGGAGAAGAGAAGGCTCCGGGGAGATCTTATTGCGGCCTTCCAGTACCTAAAGGGGACCTACAGGAGAGCTGGGGAAGGCCTTTTTACTAGGGCATGTAGTGACAGGACGAGGGGGAATGGCTTTAACCTGGAAGAGGGCAGGTTTAGATTAACCATTAGGAAGAAGTTTTTCACTTTAAGGGTGGTGAGACACTGGCACAGGGTGCCCAGAGAGGTTGTTGAGGCCCCCTCCCTGGAGGTGTTCAAGACCAGGCTGGATGGGGCCTTGGGCAACCTGGTCTAGTGGCAGGGGGGGTGGGAGTCAATGATCTTCAAGGTCCTTTCCAACCTAAACCATTCTATGATTCTATGATTCTTTAGTTCATAGAATTTCTGGTGCCGTGCTGCCACAACCCACAGTTACGTAGTTGGCAGATATTACTTTTCACTAACATTGCCTTTGCTGATACCGAGTCACATCTTTCTATGATACTCACCGGTGCAAACTACCACCAGTTAAATTATGCCATTTGACACCAGGTGGGCTTAATATTTCATTGCTCCCTGGGAGATGAAGCCTTTCCTTAGATAACTGGAGAGCTCTGGCTGATTATCTCATAAAAATCAGCTGTTGCATCAGGCACAGAATAGGAGGAAGTTAGTCTCTTAAATGAATTGTAACTGGAAGCTTTTACTCTGTCTAGCCAGGCTGTTACCCACAGCTTAGATTAGATCTGATCTTTTTATGCTTCCCTACAGGTTTGCTTTGATTGTTTCCCCATTTTCCAATAAACACTGTAAGAGACCACTGGCCAATTACTGAGGAAGTCCCTGGGAACTGTTCCCAGCAAGTCTGATTCACGGCATGCAGGGTACAAGGCGCTTGCCCAGGATCACATGCTCCCAGATACACGGGGCACACGGATGGCGGTTCCCAGAAGTGGATGCCAAGAAGCAAGCTAGCAAGGGGCATGGGAACAGCCTTGTGACAGCAGCCAAGGGCAGCGGTGGGAGACTGAGGGCTGCAGCTGGGCTGTGAGAAATGAAGCAGCGTGTTTGGTTTTGAAGTGAGAAACCTAAATGCTTGTCTAAAGCACTCTGGGCACCACTCAGCACCCAGTTTTACAGCCACAGTGCTTCACAGAGGTGCTGCGAATCCTTTACCTCTGCCTGACTGATCATTTCATCACCTGGATGGCCCTGAAAATTTAGCTCCAGGCAAGGACAGAAGAGTAAGTTTATCTTGGCATCTTCCACTCTCTTTTTATTAAAGGGTTGCAACATCTATTATTGCCTACAACTGTTTCCCCATGTCCTACCTCTCTGAGCTTGGACTGTCATCCCACACTCATTCCTGTACTGGCTCCTTACCTTCCCAGTCTCTGTCTTCATATCACCCCACCGTGTCATCTCCCTGGCTTTGACCAGGTGACCCACTGTCTCTGTGGAGGACACAGTGGAGCCTGCAGCCTTTTAACCTTTTATTGGAACTGTCTATTTTACTTCTTCTTGTTCAGATGAGCCTGTTCCAGTCTGCATTATTGAAATCCAGCAAGACACATGGGAATCCCCCAGTGTGCAACCTCAGCCATGGCCAGGATCTCCAGGACCTTGCTACCCACATCCATCCATCCATCCTGTTGTACAGGCTCCACTCCTCTCCTTCTGGCTGTGAGGCTGCTGAGCCCCAGCTCTACAAAGTCTGGCCAAGAGCAGCCAGACCTGTTGTGCAGTGAGGGCTGCAGCATCCGTACCTGCATCATTCTGCTGTCCTGTGGCCTCTGAATTGCCAGCCTGGCAGCCAAAGTCCTCAGCAAGGAGGACACTATAGTGCTGGAGGCAGCCTAATGCCACATGCCTCTTGCATTACTCCTTCTTCTCCCTCTCCCTTTGCAAGATGTGATGCACTGGAAGGGTTTCAGGAAAGGCAGTAGGAGTGTGGGGAAACATTCTGGCTGCCCGACCACCCTTCAGCTGGTGGCAAGCAGCTTGTGCTCCTAGACATACACAGCTGTCCAGACACTTGTCTTCATGGTACCTATGGCATTGTCCTTCAGTTAAAATGTATGACTTTTATTTTAATAAGATCAGAATAGCAAGACATGTATGTCAGACATCAAAGGGTTTGGGATTTATGAGTTTTGCAGGCATAAAATGGAGCAGATTTTTTTTTTTTTCCCATGAGTCTAAGAGTTTGGACAACAGCATTGCACGGGGAGAATAAAATCCACTCTACTTGTACTCAGGCAAATGTACATTGTACTGAGTGAGTGTCTGGACTGGGTAGGAAAGGGAGGGCAATGGACTCCACAAAGAGGGTCTGAGAGATGACATTGGAGGCATAACCAAATCAGCAATCTGTTGCCTGGGAATAAAGTTTATCCCACTGATAAGGAAATGAACAGGTCCCTGGAGGTGTTTCTGAAGAATAAGATACTGTCATCTGCACTATGCATGGCTTGATATGACTTCTAAACCTCTGAGGCCACATCTGCTCATCAGGCAGCACAGCCTGCCCTGGCAGTGTGGTGTCTGTAACAACATGCTGCTACAGCCCCACGGGTGGCACCCAGGGCAGCAAAGTCCCCAGCAGAGGCACAGCTGAAAGGAGAATGCCTGCCACCCCAACCGTGTCCCCTGCTGCACCACTTTTGCTGGCAGAGTGATTTTGGTAGTATTTCTCAACTTTTCTGTTCCTAGCAGGCACATCTCTGGGAGCTGAACTTCTTGATGTAGACTGAGACCCACAGAAGATGTTTTCATATTTACTTGGGTACTGGTTATATATGAGTGCCTGTACCTCTCAATGCTGTGTATAGCGGTCCTTCTGTCTTTACAGTGTAGGGCCATGTTGGGAACACCCTAAGGGTTTTCCTACAATAAAAATTCAGGGAAATTTCAGTCTCCCTATCTGTGCCTTCCCTGTGCCTTCAGCAGTCCTGTCCATCCATGTGAAAAGTTGGTGAAGCGGTTGCTTGCCAAGCTGGCCACTCGGCGCGGTGCTCCTCCTCCTCTCGCTGCCTTCGCCCAGCAGCCCTGCAGGATGTCGCAGCTCTGGCTTTCTCCCTTTCCCGACAGGTGACCATGAGCAGGGAGCAAGACATGTCTGTGGGCTTGTGGGGACTGGGGTTTTTCTCAGGTGATGCCATGGTGGTGGGGACACAGTACTGCACAGCTCTGGAAGCAGAAATAAAGTGTGGCATAGCCAAAACAGCCTAAAGACACCGATGGATGTGTCAGTGGGAAATGGTGTCCTAATGCCTCTAATTTCTCTTACAAATTTCAGTGTAAGTCACCAGATATGCCTCTATCCAGCATATAAGCCTCTTTTTTTTTTTTTTTCTTCATGAAATGCACATAAAGTTAAACTGTATTTTACTCAGAAATTTTCTAGGAAGAAGTAATTGGTATCAGATCCAGGTGGCTTAAGAAGATACCAGTTCACTGCTGCCAGCATGACAAGTACCATAGCAGCAGCAAAGGCAGCAAACCTGGAGGTGGTGGATCAAGTTGACCCTCCTTTGGGCCAACAAATACTCAGATGTATCTTCGTCCCTGGAAAATATGGGAAAGTGCAGTAAAGGTAAGAAGTGTACTTTCTTCTCTTTGTAATCCACTCTTTTTTCCTTCTCCATCTGCCCAGTGGTGGCTGTGCTGTGCCAATAAGCAGCACAACTGTCTCTGCCGGCCACCCCCACAGACAGGACATTTTAGTGAGGCGTCCCCCAGCTCCATCCCACCCCATCCCAGCATCCCCTCTCCCTCCAACACCCCTTTGGGGCACTCAGGCTCCTGTGCCTAATTGCGGCAGCAGCTGGTTTTAATATGAAGTCTGAACATTGTTTGGTTTTTTTATTATTATTATTTTTAATTTTTTTTTTTTTTTAGATATGAAATTGCTTTCAAAGGGGTGGTGCACCCCGCGGTCCCCCAGCCCATTCCAGCCCAGCCCAGCCCGCGGTGCGCGGTGGTGCACAGTGGTGCGCGGTGCGCAGCGGGGACAGCCTGCGCAGTCTCCAGGAGATGGTGCCCTGCTGTCAGGAAACAATGCGGCCAGCAGCAGCCATTCCCCTCCGCTGGCACGATGTCACACAAAACGCTTTGTGTCTGTCAGCACATTCCTGGAAGGTCACAGTGAATGATGAATGCTCCTGTGTAGGAGCTGAGGAGGTTGGTTTTTTTTTCTGTTTTGTTTTTTTTTTTCTGTTTTGTTTTTTTTTTTCTGTTTTGTTTTTTTTTTTCTGTTTTGTTTTTTTTTTTCTGTTTTGTTTTTTTTTTTCTGTTTTGTTTTTTCTTTCTCTTTTCTTTTTTTTTTTTTTTTTTTCATGAATTGCATCACTTGGCGGCCTCTTGGCTTCATTCATTTGACTCCTGTGGTTACAAACCTTTCCCAATTGTTGTGAGCCTGCTTCCTCCACAACCCCTCTGTGGCCAAAGCAGGATATTCATGACTGACTGGCCTGGGGAAGCTGGATAACTTCCAGCTACTTTCCACAGCAGAGTTGCTCACTTCCCTCCCCCCGAGGTCTGAAATATCCTGTGGTTCTGGTTAGCTTTCTCTCCGGATGCACATCAGCTAAAGCACACGCATCATCATGTGATACACAAGGTTGTTTCAGCCCAGCTAATTGTGAGAGAGGCTTTATTTAGATGCCATGTATAAAAAGATGAGTAAAGCACTCCAACATGAAGTCAGAAGGGTATTTGACTGGATCGTGAATGAAAAGCTGATTTGCACTGGCATGTAGCACTGGAGTTCTCCATTGAGCTTTGCACATATGTCTAAGAAGTTTAAATAATTCCAATAAACTATGATGTCATCTTTGCTGCTCCGTTGCCATTTCCTATGATTTGGTTCATGATTTCTTTCCCCTCTGAGTTACTAATTGCTCATGAAGTTTGTGCAACTGAATGGGGCTCTTCTGTTTTTTCACGCTCCCTTCCCCCCATGCAGAGAGCACAGACCTGCTAGTTTAATTGGGGAAAAACACCTTCAGTCAAATTCAGCATTACTTCTCAATGGGAATTTATCAGCACCTGAGAAGCAGTAGTCACACGGCACAACGCAGCCAGCCACGCTGAAGGGGATTTTGTTGGCGTGGGGATTGTCTGGATGGGGAGGAGGGCTCAGGAAAACCCATGCCAGAGTGAAATCGAAAGAGGAACACCTGCATTTGCAAACAGTGTTCATGGGCCTGTTCACAGACTCTTGTGGGGACACGTCCTTCTGAAGGCTGGAGACACATTCAATGGTCAGGACAGTTTAACAGTCTCCAGTACGCCTGCTTATGTTTGCACAAGTGCAGCAGGGCAGGAGTTCTGAGAAAGGACTGCTGCATCCCCGAGAATACATCTGTTGAGGTCTCATTTTCTGTCCCTGGAGCCATCTGGCAAAGTCCGTACTGTTAAAGTCTTTTTGCCTTCAAAACAGGGTGGCTGCATCTAACGTGGCTAGTGAATAGTTCCTGGTCTAGTCCAGTCCCTGCACTGTGTGACCTCCCAAGCTGTGTCCGGGAACTGGTTGGAGGATGCTGGCTGGCCCAGGTCAGAAATGGTCCTGGCGCTGCTGTAACCGTTCTCCAGTTCAGGTGATGGGGATCCATCCTTGTGTCCTGGCTCGATCTAGCTTGCTAGTATGGATGTGACTGGACAGACTGCTGTGGGCTGTACAGGGTTCAGCTGTAGGACTGGGAATCTTCATTTTGGATAGAAGAAAAACATCCTTGGGCAGGAGAAACTGGATAGGTGGGAGAGCGGGAAGATGGAAAGTGAACTCTGGGTGAGAAAGAGAAAAGTGTTTGGACTTCAGTAAGAGACTAAATAAAGCCAGAAAAAAAAATAAATTCAGAGGCCAAATGAGTCCTTAGGAGTCAACGTTTATGAACTAGAGTAGGATATGTTTTCCAGAAAGCTTCAAGAAAGCACATGTTGCTGCCAGTTCATTGGCACATAGGGAGAAACTACTGAAACTTCAAGGGGGTTTTTCAGCAGCAACAAGTGTGGACATTTAGCCAAAGTTTTGGTGAAGACAAGCAAACTGCAAACTGCTATCCAAAAATGGCTACATGTTGCAAAATGCGGGATGAAAGGAAAAGATCTGTGAAACTTGAGGACATTTCACTTTTTATAAGTTTCCGGAGAATTCATCAGATCATTCGAGTTGTTGAAGAAATGTCAGGAAGTGGAATATCAGAGGTTTTGCACAACTTATGAGTAACTTTTTTACAAAGTCCTCGAGCCAGAGAAAGTAATTAAAATTTGTTTGGGCTTATTTTTATTCCCTGAAATGCCTTGGTGTTATTGTTTCCCAGGTCTGCGTTTACAGGCTTACGTTTCTTTGTTGCTTCCCTTTGCACAGACCAAGAGCTGTTCCACACACAGGTACACAAACAGCATCAAAAATCTCCTTTGAGCAAAGGTCATTTCAGATCAAGTGAGTTCTTTGTCAACTTCGTAAACAACTTGATAACAATATGTGGAAGCAGGTTTGCCAAGAGACGTAACAGAATTGAAGCCACTTTTTTCTTTCCACTTCAGCATTTCTTGGTGTTGTTAAAAGGAGTTGGTAGGAGGACCTTGATCCTGTGTATTGCTGTATCCATCCTCAGTGGGTTGCCCTGTGTGCCACTTGTGAAAAACACATGTACTGATGTCTACAAGGTTTTGGATGAAGAGCTGGATGCACTGTATGGTGTGAAGGTAGGTCTGCAGTGCATTACAGAGGTGTGACAGAGATCCATGCACACACGCCATAACCAGCTAGAACAGCCCAGCTGTGGCTATGCAGCCTGTACATGCTCATATAGGATGCTGGGTTTGCAGTTGGTGGCTATAAGTCCGCTGTGTCTGCTTTTCATGGGTTGCCTATAGCTGTTGTGTCTACCTGAGGACAGGAGATCCTCGGATCTCCTTGCCACATACGCACCATACTCTCAGTACCTTTCAGGAGAAGATGCCATGTATACAAAGACCAGTAAGAAGGGCAATGATGCTGTCTGTATCTATGTCCAAGGGCTTTCACAGAGATATTTGTATAATTACCCAGTGATAAGGACTGGAGCTCATCTGACTGCACAGGAGAAGAAAACCTCCCAAATTGCCCTTTTATGTCTGTCCAAGAGCAAACCTCAGTGTTCCCCGATGCAGCCAGAAGAGCCTGTAACAGAGAAGATAAGGAAAAGCAGCCTCCTATCATTCCCAGTGCAACACAGCTTGAGTACTCATGAGTCACAGTGTGCTCTCGGCTCTGGCTGAAGGAAAATGACTGCTGACATGTCAAAGGAATTTGAGAATAGTAAGTAAGGGCTCTAAGGGTCTTCTCAAGGTATTCTGACATACACACCACACCATTTGAACCTGAAGAACAGCAAAACTGTTACCCAGCATCAGTAGAGTGACAACAATATGCGCATATCATCGGGATGAAGGGAAGGAAAGGATTTGGTGCATGCACACACATATGTGAGGAAAAAGAATTAGAAATTCTGAAGTTCCTTAAAGAAGATGATTTGCTGTGCATCCTGAGGTTTGACCCATGCAAATAAAAACCTCCTGCATGTTTTCTTCTCTGCAGATGGCACCATGACACATACCAAGGAGCTAAGCACTTAGAGTTACTTGAGAGTGAGACCTCAGCTCCTGCAGCCAGTGCAGCTGGAGATTCCCTGGCTGTCATGATCCACACTGGCAGCAGAGCTACCTCGGAAAGACAGCATGGCTTTCTCTGCCGTGGCCCATAACTGGTGCTAGCAGAGGAAGGTAACACCATGACTGCGTCGTCGGCTTCTCTCCTTGCTGTTCCAGTTTTGAGGGGGAGGTGGGTAAGGATGAACCTTCTCCACATGTGAGATGGCTTGCTCCTGGGCAGTGCAGGACTCCTGTGTCCTGAGTCCTTCATCTGTGTGCTACAGACAAAACCCATAGTTGGTTTCAATTTTGTTCTTCTGAAGCCCCTGAGAGGGAAAGGCCAAGATACCATGAGATGGATGTGAAAACTATCAGACATGATTCTCAATTACCAGTACTGTAATTCTAGGCAAATTCAGCATTGAAGTCAACAGGGGTCTTTTTAATGGATTCAGCTGGGCTTGAATTCTTACTTTAATTGCATGCCTGTGCAGGGTTTGAAGACTGGGATTCATCCACCTAAATGTAGGCATTTGATGAAGGTGTCTAAGGTAGATCAATACAAAGAGACAGACGCAGCCAGAGGGCAGGTCAGACTGTCTGACCGAGCGCATCCCACACTGTTAACTGTTAAGAGTTGTTAGAGAGATTAATATTCTAATTTGGTGCCTTGAATAGTGCTCAAACTTAGTGGGAAGAACAGGTTGAAGCACCTAAGTACCCAACTGAAACAGTGGGAAGATTATCGCATAATTTTCCTGTGCAACACTTACTAAGATTAGGGTGGAAACGTGCACACGTTGCTGGGTCTGACTGAGGGGTGAAGAAAGAAGATAGTAAATTAGAAAAATTAAAATTAAAATAAACTTTTATTTTTATGCTTTATCCTAATGTCGCTAGCATGTTAAGAATTTATCACCTGAGATAAAAGACTTAATCATCACTAAAACCTTTGGCAATTGTTTTAATAACATTAATCAAGATGAGCTCATTTAGTGCTAATGGGGGTGTTTTAAGTACTTTTATAGGATTTTCACTGAAATTCAGAATTAAATAATTGGGCCATTATTCTAAAGTGTTTTCGTCATCCCTCAGGGAAGTCCCAGTTTCTTGGTTTTCATCTGCTTGATTTTATTTCCTCTCAAGCATCAGTTCTGATTGCCCTTGACAATTTTGGAGCACCCCCTCCCAGTTATTAATTTGACCCTCTTCTGGGCAGTCTGAGGCTGGTTGCCCCTGATAATCTATTTTGTCAATGCAGTCATGGACAGGAAAGATTTAAAATACCACTAAAATGAGTGTGGTGATGGATGGTGAGACAAGAAGGATGGTGATTGCCATCGTCTTAAGGCTCTGGTGAGCTGAGTTTTTCCCAACACCCAGACTGGATGAGCAGTCGGTTATTTAATTGCCCAATTCTGCATATAATGTTACCTTAAGCGTGCTTAGTCCTTATTAGGGGCTGTAGTCTTTGCAATCTGGAATGCATCAGCAGTTTCTGAAGGCATTATGGAAGGAAGGCAAGGCATTATGGACTTAGGTCTGTTGCCTGAATTTATGTTCTTAGTGCCAGCTGATAAGCCAAAATGTGTCTGAAACATCCCTATGATGATGGCAGGTGTAATGCAGGACATATGGTAGAACTTCGCCTTTCTTGAAGAGCAGTTAGATGCCACGAGTGGTGCCCTGGGTATCTGAAACGACGCTAAAGGTTTTGGGAAGCTGTATTGAACCCTGTGGTTGGGAATCCATTTGAGATTAAGACTCCACATGCTGATGTATACCCATCTACATGTAAACTAAATATGTAGACTAATGTTATGGTCAGTGGAGATCTAGTTAATGCAGTCACTGAAACTCAGTGAGTGATTTGGCTGCTTAGCCACTATCTGTCTACAGTCGGACAAGTTGAGTCACCCTCCAGACTCTGGTGACTGTATCGAGTGGATCTCTGCAGTGAGAACTTGGATGCCTCAGGCTCAATTCAGCTGACTAAGCTTTGATGTCTAGTGCCACAGTAGATGCTCTAGAGTTTCCTGTCTGGCCTCCAGCTGTATCTTCAGAGGAGGAAGGTCATCTCTGCCAGCCCAATGAGGATGCCTCAGACATTCTATGACACCTAAAAAATTTGCAAGTGTTCACATGGGCACCAAAACAGTGTCTTTTGTCACAGATCATAGGATGCAATACGTGAAGTCACTTCAATACAAATGCGAAAATTCTCTGAATCATTCATATAATGATACGTTCATTTAGATGATAGTCATATTAGAAGATTTTATTTAATCTCGTAGGAAAGCCTGTATCAGTCATTCCTAGTTTTGATAATCACAGGAGACGTTGCCATTTCAAACTCACCCCAGTGAATTGTCAGGTCATAGTCTACCAGCATGTTTGGTAATTCACATGCCTAAGCCTGAAGAATGACAGCAAAAGTTAACTGTAATACACTTAAACATAAAATAATGTGTATTTTTTTCATATTCAACCAACTTAATGACTGCTATGTTCTATTTTTTTCTCAGAATAACTGAAAGCTTCTAATCTTTTAGTCCATTATGGTGATTCAAAATAGTACAGGCTGGTAGATATATAAGTATGAGGGGAAAAAAAGGAGGAAAAATTCAAAATAGTACAGGCTGGTAGATATATGAGGGGAAAAAAAGGAGGAAAAAAGTATTTTCACTTTATATCTTGTCTGGAAAATAAGCTTGGAAAATTTCTTTGAAAAGACTATCCTCAGTGCAAAGATCTTTACTCAGATCATTGTATCAAGCACAATAAACAACCTACGTTACATACAGCAGAACTCCAGCTTCATAAATCCCATTTTCCAAAGCTTTATGTGATAATGAAGATCACATTTTGCAACCAAAGTGTGTATATCTTGCAGCTTGTACGTTTTGTTTGGCTTTAACTGTTGGCAAATTGCTCAACATCTCAGATAGATTTAACAATTCCTATTTTTTTTATTCACAGAAAGAAGTTGAACTATTAAACTGAGCAACTAATATGGCTGAGAATAGTTATTTTCAGGATAGCTTAATCACTGGGTAGGATTGTAAAGATGTCATATTTTTACTGTGTGATGGCAGCGTGTCTATTTTTGTGCAATTTGTGTTCTCACAGATGGGTCTCAGGTTTTGCAGCACTCATTGGACATGGCTTATGGCCATGCCAAATAGATACTGAGTGCAGGATCCAGGTAAAAATATATGACGTATCCTGTTTACACTTACACAACTATAATAATTCAATCCTCTACACAAGAATGATGCAACAGGGTTTCCATTTTAGGAGGTTAAACTCTGCCCATGTGTGTGACATGACCTTTGTTGTTATTCAGCATCCTACAGTTGCAGATTGCAGCTGACAGACACTTACATGTCTCCGCTACAGCTGTGTGTTACCAGTCTAACAACACTCACTGCATCCAGTCCCTAAAATTACTTATTCAGACCTTCCAACGGTCTGACTCGATTCGAGCTTTCGCTAAGTCAGAACCGAGTAAGGATTTCTGGATTCCAGTTAGGGCAGGTAACCAATGCAAAAAAGAAGCCGGAAGATTGACACCTCTTGTGTCTTTAAATCATGACAGAATTGCACCAAACAACAGTCAAAATAGCCATAAAGAAGAGCCATGTCCTGTGAGGCCAATTTTTCATGACTAACCTCGTGGGTTAGAGCAGAGGAAAAGCAGCTTGATTAATCGTAACATTTGTTTTCATTTAATAGATTCATAGATTTTGAGGCCAAAAGGGAGCACTCTAATTATCTAGTCTGACCTCGTGCAGAACAGGGGCCGCGGAGCTTCACCCGGTGATTCCTGCACAGACCGGGTGGTTCTTCCCTGGTCCATAAGGAAACTCTCCAGCCGGCTATACGGGTGAGCATTACCTCATGCAATATACCGGGCTGTATCCTGAGCTCATTTTACCAGCTTGTAAATCCTGAGGAGTTTCACTTGGCAGCTCAGGGCTCACATGGATGCAAGTGAAATCAGAATTTGGCTGGCCCTTCCTCACAACATGGTAGCTGGAGAAATGTTTTCTTTACTCCCCTGTGTAAAAAAAGTGTAAGATACATATTTATGTATTTGTAGTACATTGCTTTATCCTGAAGTGTAATGCTTCGACCAAATTGGTGAAGATGAGGTAACTGGCCTCTTTGGTCCAGTCATGAAGTTTGGACTTGTTTAACTGACAAGGAAGACTCTTCAATACTTTTGGATTTTATAGGTGTGTCTGACCTTCTGCCTTATACACATCAGATTTCATCCCTAGTACCTGCACTGAATCCAGCACTTCTCATGCCATGACAGCAAATGCTCCAAAAGGCTTAAGAAACCACCATATCCCTAAGCAACTCTTTTCAAGCACTTTTAGAAGCTACGTGCCTACCTCCAGAGAGGAAAAAGCGAAAAGAATGACAGACATTACAGACTGAAAATCCCCAAGTGTAGTCAAATTACATATTTATCCTTACTGTTAAAAGCAAAAGCAGCGTATTTTAAACACAGCTCAATCTAAGGTGACAAGAAATGAAACAATTCAAGTACAGTCACTATTCAAGGTAATATTCTGCTGCTCAGGAATATTCTGCATCTATGCATCTAATTATAGTAAAGAGCAGACAAATACTGTTATACTACAGTCAGCTGAGAAAAAGGGGGCTAGGGCACTATGTGTCCATGTCAATCAGGTTACTAGGTAGCTAAATCTGGGTTTCTGCCAGCAAAACTTTTCAAGGCCTATATTTGGCCGAGATCACCCAGTTTCTCTGATACAAATCAATTTTTTGCACTTATGATCTGTCTGTTTTTGTCCTGGTTTGAGGACCAAAATATGGCAGTTATGCATTATGTCGCAGTCATTTTCAGAAGGAAAGGACATAGTGCCTTTAAGCCCTAAGTCTAACCTGAATGTATGAAAATGATCCATGATGCTATTATACTAACCACACTTCCCAAGTGATACTTTCTAATATCAGAAAAAATTGTTTCCATGGTGACTGGCCTGACCTGATACAGTTCAGCTGATGCTGAGCTTCCTTTCTCTTCCCTAAAACAGGAACTAAATGTAATCTGTCAGAAAGGCAATACTTCCTTTCATTAGGTAACAGCAATCTCTCATGGCCTGTTGTTGATGCCGTATTGGCTTATTAACACTCTCAGTTAGAAGAAATGGAGGGTTCAAAGAAAAGTGGGCTCCAATTTTAACTGAAAATGATCCTTGTAAAACAATGTTGTGCCCACCCTTCTCAGGACATTATCTAATTTAGTGTCTGCTGAATGGAAGGGGAGAGTTCAAATGTGCCATTAAAATGCAAGAATTCCAGTAGCGTGTGGATTCAGCATTACCTGCCCACAGAGAAGTTGGACAGTGGCATATTAAAACTTTCTTTGATCCTTAGCCACTTAGCTAATTGGCCTCATCATTAACGTGCCTCTTATTTTAATCCTCTACTGGATTAAAAGGTGATCTTCTCATGATCCTGAAGCAAAGAATTCTTTGTTGAAACTTTTCTGTTCTTTGAAAGGGATGCTGAGAAGAAGGAAAAGTCAAAAAGTGACATCTCTCTGCAGCTCCAACGGCATGCTGGGACATGCTGCATTAATGGTTAAACATGGGCTGAAATCCACAAAAGATCATAGGCTCCTAAGAAAGGACTCAGATGGCACACTTCTTCCCGGTAATGCCATCAGTTCAGGGACATGGACTACAGTCCAGGAGTGGATTTTGGGGGAAGGAGCTTGGGATCTTCCTTGTCAGCCCCTCCAGAATAAAGCAACATTGCCAAACGTAAATCAGCGAGGATATTGGTCCCTTTTCCCTTACTCCTCCACTACTAAGTCACCCTTCCTATACCAGCATCCTCTTCATCCTGGGTGAGTGCTTTCACCACCATGCTCCAGACTTAGCCTTCCTCTTGCTTCTTTTTCTTTTGGGCCCAGGGCTTTTGCAGGTCTTCTGCGGCTATGCTTCAAATTATTTTTTTACTTTCTGATGAGGTTTCAAGCTGTGAATTTTGCTCTTGCACAGGGGCCTGTGCTTTGGAGATAGACATACTGGCATTTACTGGCATGCCTTTTAGGCAACAATTCATCCAGTGTGTGGACCCTCAGGTCTGGACAGGGAATCGAGGAAATGAATGCAGCACAGTGAGCTCCAAGAGACATGGCAAGTGTCCCCATGTCTCTTTGTGGGATACGGGGTATACTGATGGCAGGAGAAGTAACTAACTTGCTCTGCATTCTTGGCATGTTGTCTCATCTTTATAAGGTATCCTTTCACCAACAACGAGAACAGGGGACTCATTAAGAGCTGTTCAGAATATTTCCACTGAAACAGTGCCTGACTAGAAAATTAGGTTCTTAGCTAGTGGACCAAAGAAATTAGTGAAGAACTTCTGAAGTGCTCTAAATTTGCACCCTTTTCTTTGAAAAAATTATAAAGTAGAATTCTTTGACTTTCAGCCATGTTTAGCTTACAAGATCTTCAGTTTGCTAAATATTTTTCAGGAAAAGATAATTCTGAGCATCAATATGTATATAAGACATTTCAGAAACTATCAATGAAAGATGATCTTGAAGTACAACAAGCAGCAGTGTCATAACTGGGAACACCAGCACGGCAAGATTTGCATGGAGAGTAATGTCTTTCGGTATATCAACTTATATAATTGAGGAAAAAAATGAGCATGCAAGCCCTTCCTCAGACCTCACTAACTTAACTTACAGAAAAGCCCTTGCTACTATTAAAGGACAAAGAACTATGTCTTCAACTTCAGAATTGCTCTCCAGAGTCTGTAATTGCTCTCTTTCACACATGCACACATACACAAACAAGTTCAAAACCCACTTATCTTGCACAGGTCTGCATCTGCCAAATACCGTGTTCTCTGAAAGGTTACAAAGAAACATGGGATTCCTCTTACTTCAACAAACTAACTGACTTTGACAGCTAAATTTCCCCTTAAATATGTTTAGAACTTCCTTTATATAGAAGTGTGAGTCATTCTGACAGGCTTAATTTGTACTGAAAAATGAATGTGTTAAACTTATTAGCCATTCAGGTTGGAAAGACTGTAAACAGTAGATTGATGACATTTGCACTTCATGTACTATACACTATGTGCCTACAAAGTGAAAATATGTGAGTTGGTGAAAGGCATGCTGAAGACTTGATAGAAATTGTATCCTAATCCCTTTCTGCTCTTGACTTGATGTTTCCTTGTTATTTCATTTTCTACCATGAGAGAATATGTATGAAAAGATGGTGCGTTTTAAACTGCTTCATATTTATGGGAACTGAACAACTAAGAATAAATAAAGCAGTTTGCTGGAGTTAATAAAATACTGCATGATAGACCACAAAATCTATTTGAATTTGAAGACCCATCAATTAATAGTTATGCAGATGTTGAAGTTCAAACCTTTGTTTAGTAGCCTTGGGGATATCTGGGTCTGAACTTCTCTGGCTTGGTTTCTGTGCTGAAAGCATGCCTGACACGTGAATAAGAGACTGGAAGGGAGGGAGTGGTCACAAAATCAAGTGTGATCTAGTTGGGAAATCTCTCAACCTCTCTTTCTTCTCAGTGGTAAGAAAAACTTTCCAGAAGGTGATTCAGAGGTGAAGCCTGACTCAGATGCTCATAAACCAACTTTAGTATTGTCAGATGAGCTCAGGATGTGAGCTGACACCTGAGCCCAATCACACCTCTGTGTCGACCTGTTTGGGGAGAGCTGGCAGGTTCTCCAGGCAGGGAAACTCAGGCAGGAGAGTTCACGAGCTTTCTCCAAGCTCTGAGTCTGACATCTGACAGTTGCATAGGGCACTTGGGTCTCAAGCACTGCTGTGAAGGGTGATACAGATCTCTTCTCAGAGCACGTAAGTCAGCTTTTTGCTTTGAGTGGTCTTCTAGATGAATGCTTCTCCCTCTGTAGGAACATATAAAACTGGCAAGTTAAATTAGGGCAAATAATGGTAGGAATAACTCCTCTGTCCCCTTCATAATCAAGCAGTGAATAAAATCATACAGTCTAAGAAGACTCACTTGCTTATTATGCTATGATCTTGGCTCTCTTTATAAACTGGCTGACGGGACTTTGGATGCCAAAGAGCCCCTATGTCAGTAGGTCAGTCACAGGGTGGGAGCCACTAGCTAAAGTTGAGGCTGATCTTGTTGATATAGTCCTTTCCCTGTCTCCAATTCTTCAGCAACCAATGGTTCAAGAAGCTTCATGAAGTTGAGCCGTATCATGCGGGGCACAATACTTCAATGTCCTTCATATTTATTTTATGGAGAATTTTCTATAGCCAAATACTTGAAGAATCAATGGTACTATGGGGAGACTAAATTAGAGTATGGTCTCTAAATTAGAGACATTTTAAGGATTTGCTTAGAAATCATGACCTTTGTAGCCTTTGTAGCTCATAATGTTTGAGTCTTTTTAGATCATCTAATTCAGTGAGTATATCTGTAGTCAAGAAGGAAATGTCTGCTGAGGTTACTTTCTATTGCTGTCAAGACCCTCTGCATCTTTCTGGAGCGCCTCATGAGTGTGGAAGAGAAGATAAAGAAATGCAGAATCTTCATCTAATAATAACCCATGAGAACAAAAGAGGATTAAAGGTGTGTGCAAGTGAACACTCATCACATCTGAATGTGCCCCTTCTATGAACTCTTGCACAACTGACAGTTTTGCTGTGATGTACTCTGCAGACAACTTTATTTTTCTTCCTTTGCAGAGAACTTTTCTACTGGGAATCTATCACATTGTTATTTTCCACAGCAAATGTTTGCAGCCCAATGTAACGGATGAAAACATGTGACTCATTTGGGGCAATTTAACCAGCGTGTGTGTGTGTGTGTGTATGCTCTGCATAAAAAGACTATCCTATTTTGAACATTTGTAGTATGAGAACTGTTTCATGGGTTGTGCATCACATTTGCCACCAGGCCAGACTGCAGATCTCCAAAGTCCTCAAGGATTAGGACTCCTGTAAAAGAATCATAGAATCATAGAATGGTTTAGGTTGGAAAGGATCTTGAAGATCATCGACTTCCAATCCCCCTGCCATAGACAGGAACACCTCCCACTAGACCAGGTTGCCCAAGGCCACGTCCAGCCTGGCCTTGGGATGGGGCCTCAACAACCTCTCTGGGCAACCTGTTCCAGTGTCTCACCACCCTTAAAGTGAAAAACTTCTTCCTAATGTTTAATCTAAACCTCCCTCTTCCAGTTTATAGCCATTCCCCCTCGTCCTATCACTACATGCCCTAGTAAAAAGTCCTTCCCCAGCTCTCCTGTAGGCCCCCTTTAGGTACTGAAGGCCGCAATAAGATCTCCCCAGAGCCTTCTCTTCTCCAGGCTGAACAGCCCCAGCTCCCTCAGCCTCTCCTCATAGGAGAGGTTCTCCAGCCCTCGGATCATCCTCGTGGCTCTCCTCTGGACATGCTCCAGCAGGTCCATGTCTTTCTTATGTTGAGGACTCCAGAGCTGAATGCAGTACTCCAGGTGGGGTCTCATGAGAGTGGAGTAGAGGGGCAGAATCACCTCCCTTGACCTGCTGGCCACACTTCTTTTGATGCAGCCCAGGATACAGTTGGCAAAAGAACATCAGAAAAAGATGCAATTGTATATACAGAATCACTACAAGCAGATCAAGTAGATATAGACGTACAAATTAATCTAGGTCTTTTGGGTATCTTCTGGTTTGGATATCACTATCTTTTTGGATAGGACTACAGTAAAATTAGTAGTTTTAGATTTTTTACTATGGTCAATCAGAAAAGATAAATTCAAGTGAATCTCTGTGCTCTTGTTTCCCTGGGATTATTAGGTAGATTCTATGTGGTGCAGTCTAAGCTATGTAGCAGAAAACAAAATAAAACAAAAAAACCCCACCCAATTTCTAACAACTCTTAAAAAAAAACATTTCTAGGGTTGCAGATGCAAAGATTTAAAAATTAACAAAATACCAGAATAAGTGTTGTCTGGTGGTTTTTTTTCATTCACTTGCTTAGGTTACAGTCTTGAATTAAAAAGACACATAGGATTTTTCTCACTCTGCCAGGGGGGTGAATCAGAATTGTGATGTGAAGGCATCTGTTGTCTGTTAAGTCCCCTGACTCATTTGTTGCACAAGTTGGAAGATATGAAATGAATGAGGCGGGGACAGCAGGGAGAAAGCGTTTTCTGGTGGCTGAGGTAGATGCATGTCACTCAGGAGAACTGGATTTCATCCCTGTCTCTGACACAAAGATCATATGAGGAACTGTGCAAATCATTTAAACCAGGGCTGTTATTTCCAGTCACGGACAAGTGGAAATTACGCTCTGATCTTCCTGTCACCCAGATATGGATTTCAGTTCTTTCATGGACCTCCCTGTTACAACCAAACACTTTCTGGCCTTCATGTTTTGTCCTTGCTCTGGTGAGCGTACTGGGGACCTGAGTCCTCTCATCCAGGAGGGACCATGTCAGGACTTTGGCAATTTCCTTCCAGGCTCTCTGGCACCTCCAAGACTCTTGGGACATGAAAATAACTCAGGACAGGGCAGAAGTGTCCTAGGAGAGATGGGGGTACAGACTGTGCACTACAACCGATGGAGGACCATCTAGCTCACTGATCTTGTGATGTTTTCCTCAGTTTTGAGAACTAAATAATATCCTATTTTGTTCACGTTAAACAGCTTGGAGCTGACCTCCTCTTCCCAGCAATTCCCTCGTGCTGTTCCATGCAGATACCTCATTGCTCATCAGCAGTACTGCAGCTGGCAGAGCTTGGCTGCTTGAAGTAACCGAGATGCTGCAGATTTCGCACATCTATACTATCAGGGCATGGGACATATAGTCAGGGAAAGGACTGAGCTGAAAAACTTTGGGCTTAGTCTGCAGCTCTGTTGTGTCCAGCTTTTCAGCTTTTCTGCTGAACTCTTGGGCTGACTGTTCTTGTTCCAGTCCCATTCCAGTCCTAGCTGAGTCCCATGCCTATCTCTTCACTAACCACCACAGAAATCTCAGAAAGTCCAGATTGTCCCATTTAGGGATTCTTGTCCTATTCTCGCTCTTTCCCTTTCCCAAAACGCCTTTTCCTTCACCCAATCTTCAGTCAGTCTTGGTCAGTCCTCAAACTTCTCCCTGTCAGTGTTATTGCTCTGCACTTGCACTCTGTCTCTGTCCATGGGGTCCTCGTCCCATCCCTTGTGCGCTCCCTTGAGCACAGTTTCTTTGCAGCACACTGTACCACCTCTTCCCTCAGCGTGGCCATGCCCACTGCTTGGACCTATGGCACACCTTGCCGTTCACAGGCTCTACCCCCTGTTCCTCTTCCAGGTTAACCAGTTTGCTGGGTCCTTCCTCTCTTTTAGTCCCAGTTTCTATTCTTTGACAACATCTAGACCTAGTCTTCTCCTTCAGAAAAATCCACCTTTTTCTACATAATTCCTTTTCCTCACCATCTTTGATGTACCTCTTGTCCTTGTCCAACAGGAGGTAGGTAGCTCCCTTCTCTGCCATGCTCAGTTTCAGCAGCAGATGGACTGAGTTCAAGAAGAACCAGCTCCCTGGTGCCACAATTCAGTATCCAGGACCGCTCCTGCTCAGGGCACGTGGGGACAGCCATTAGAGAGCAAAACCTGATTTCATTCCTATAGCCCTATGCTGCAGAATACTTTTTTCTTAAACTTTCTTTTTCCTGTGGCTGTAAAGTACATATGATTCAGCCACATACAGAGCTTGTAAGGATCTGGGACATGCTCAGTGAAGGCAGACTGCCTGGGGATTTCAGCTTTTAAACTCTGGCAAGTCTTTATGAAGTACGTGTAAACTACTACTTGTCAAAGACTTGTACATTTTTAGGATGTAGATATATTTCACAGGGAATAAAAATGAATAAATAAGATTTATCCTTAACAAAAGCCCTGCTCTTCCTCCACACAGGGTTCCTGCAAAACACAGAGTTCCAACGCTTTGCAATTACATTTTTTCAAAATGTTGTTTAGCAGCTGTTTTTCTTTTTTCTCCTGCTTTTTGTTTTTGAAAAGATCTTAGCAATTTTTAAAAAATAAGGTAGCATCAGAGATGACAAGTGTGAAATCTCAGAAAGATTCTCCAAGCTGCAAATGAAAACATGGTTATACAATAAGAAATGTCAGGCAGCCTTGGCTGGGATGAAAGGATAGACAACAAGTTGAAATGCAAATGGAACTGCTATGTATGTCCATATCCGTATGTTATTTAGCCAAATATTTTCTTAGAAATCAATTAGATTAGATTATCTCTAGTCCTCGTACTTGAGTACCCCAACTAGGGTGATTTAGGCATGTAGATACAAAGCAAATGCCTTTCCCCATCCTTCAGTGAGTGTCTTTTTTAGGAGTCAGATATAGATTCCTTTGTTCACTGAGGAGTAAACCACCTTAAAAGGAATGGAAAAAGTGAATATATGGGATCCTGCTGGATTGACGATGCTGCAGTGGTGGTTTGGAGCCTCTCAATGGCAGTGCCTGACCTCGTGCATCCTCGTGGAGGAGTGGGGCCGCCTCTCCGGCACATGCAGCTGAGTGCGGGGAAGCCACAAACAGGGCCGTTTGCATCTGTCTGGCCGTGAAGCTTGTCTGAGAGGAGGAGGAGACGGAGATCTCATAGCTGTTATGGAAACTTATTTTTAATTTTTTCCATATGAATCTCGGGAAAATGAAGCATCGGAGAAGTTTATCATAATTCTAGTCTAGATAAACAGCTCAATAAAGAATGGAAAATATGTATTTTGTCAGAAGGCACCACTAAAAAATGTTCACATATGGCAATGATTTCCTCAGTATTCAACAAAGGATTGGCTCAGGAGTCTTCTCCTGTAGATACAGATCAGATTTATCACTGCGGTAATGTCACCTGACTTGTACGATGTTTAAGCTGTGAGTCAGCAGAGCAGAGAGACGTAGTTCTCCAGCATGTACAGTATTTATCCCATCCTTTTCCACTTGCTGGCGCTGATTTTGTTTTTAACATTATTGAGGAGTGATTCTTCATAGTTAAGGTTACAAATGAGATTGTCTTAGAAGTTTGTTTTGGCTTCTCCCTACGACCTACCCCACCACTCTACTGCAGCAGGACCTCAGAGCCTGAAATCTGAGCCGAGAACAAGATAATGCACCTTTTCAAAATGTGAAGTGAGTGAAAGGTTTGCTGGATTACCACTTTCAGAAAATGAAAGTGCTTCCACACCAGAAAAAGAAATTCTGTTTTGCTGCTTTGTCCACCTTCTTCATGAAATTAGCAGAGAAAGTTTTTGCTTCTCTGTGGGATGTTCTAGATGTTTCCCCATCATCCTGGAAAGAGAGCTCCTGTTTTACTCATCACAATTTAAGGGTAGACAGTGGTTAGAATAAGAAAAAAACAATAAAGGATATGTATGTCAGCGTTAACTCTTTGTAATGAGCTGAACAGATTGTGGATTTGAGCGTTTAACATCTGTGGGGCAGTGATGTAGATTTAGATTCATAATTTTCAAGATTTAAGTGAAGATGATGAGTCTACAAAAAGAAATGTGACCCACCTAAATAAGAACTGTCAACCTGAGGCCACTGAAGTTGCAAACCCCACTATTCAGCCAGCGTGGCTTTGTGTGTGTTGTGCAGCTCCGTGTCCAGCACAATCCCTGCTCGGAGCGGCCAGGAGCTGGCAGGGGGAAGCAGGCAGAGCAGCACCCAGACCCTGTGGGGCCCGCTGCTGCCCATCGGGGACCCCTAACGCCCTGTCAGCACCCACCCGCTCCTGCAACACACTCATGGCAACACCGTTATGCCCTCTCCACTAAACTACACTGTCAAAGGTGAGGACGGCATAGTGCCCTCCTCTAGTGCACCTTTCTTCCCAAACAGAGGGGAAAAGCTGCTTCTGTCTAAGTCCTTGAGGTGTCTTAGTGCTGAGGAAGGTCTGGAGTTTAAAAGAGTTTAAATCTTTCTTTCTTTGATATTTTTTTTTTTTTTTGGTATTTCCTTTCACCTAGCACTGCCTCTAACAGGCAGTTTGGGAGGGCAATTCTTTTGTGATGTACCAGTTTTTATATGAAAACTTCATAGAAATTGTGGGAGCCTAATGCAAGGACATAAATTCCGTCCCGTGTGTCATAAAAAGCACCAAAAATTGGGTGCTGTGGAACATGACATACAGGTAGCTTTTTACTGGATTTCTCTCACAGAATGGTCAGGGTTGGAAGAGACCTCTGGAGATCATCCAGTCCAACCCCCCCTTCCAGAGCAGGGTCACCTACAGGAGGTTACACAGGATGGCGTCCAGGCAGGTTTTGAATGTCTCCAGAGTGGGACACTCCACCACCTCTCTGTGCAACCTGTTCCAGTGCTTTTCCACCCTCAAAGGAAAGAAGTCCTTCCTCATGTTTAGGCAGAACTTTCTGTGTTCAAGTTTTGTGCCTGTGTCTCTTGTTCTAAGAAGAACAACAACTCAGAGCATCAAAATTTAGTTCAATGTTTAAATACTTTTGGCTTATTTCAGTATATTATTGTTACTAGCTGTGGTAACCTCAGTTTAGGCTTGCAAAGCATAGGGTTCTCATATCCGAGAGCTGTTTAATCAGCACAATGCTCGCATGCACCCACAACACTTGCCCTGTTAGTCCAACATACCTGCGACATGTCCCACTTACCAGATGTGCAGTTCACAGACAGCCTGTGCATAAAATCATAGAGAAGCAGGGCTGAAAAGATCTCAGGAAATTGTATATTCCAGCCCCCTGAGCCCTAGATCACTGATGTCTGTTTGACTCTTGTGAATTATTAGGGTAGCCTGTTCCTAAAGATGCCTCACAGCATTCCAAGGGAATCTATTACACCAGGCTCACTGTTTCTTTCTTGCTTCTTCTTTGCACTGTCATGTGAGTTCATTACACTTTTTTCTTTCCTGCCTCTAGACACAGAGAAAGGAACACAGCTGCTTTTCTGTATCTGAACACTGTTGTTCTGAGGCTACTCACCCTCCTTTCCAGTCTATACAACTCCTTTTCTTTCATTCTTTCCTGGTAAGCCATGTAGACTAGGTCTGACACATCCAGTCTGCTGAAGATAGTTGATCTGAAGCAGGTCTGAGGGAAAGCTTTGGAAGCTCGTCAAAAAGAAAACAACATGGCAACATCATTGCGATGGGATCAGCTGGACACCACTCAACCAGAAACCAGCTTTGGCTGACTACTTTAAATTTAACAGATTAATCGATTTCAAATGAGGCAGCACTACAGATATTTAGCCCAGAAAATTCCACAGTAGGAGGGTTCCCCTTGCAGGTGTGGGAAATAGATACTAACATCAACATTATAGCTGAAAACAAGATAGCCAAAACTATATAATGAGACAGGTTATTTGAAGGCACGTGACTGGCTTAAAATAGTAAGCTCTAGAAATGAGGAAGCATTATTAACTACTTTTACTTGCCTTTGGTTTATGAGCTTGTAGGGGTAATTTATTATAAGATTTCCAAGTTTTCTCCTGGAAGCCTCTGTGAAAGAGATTGAAAACTGAGATACTTGGCTAATCACTTGGCTCTAGAAATAGAGGCTTTGGGAGAACACCAAATGTTGTAATTACATTACTAGAATAGGTGTCATAACATTTTGTTTCTTTCTGTGTGGAAAATGAGAGAACTGCAGTTGTTGACGAATTCTTGGATAGGAAAAAGGTGATTCACACAGGAGCCCATATAGCCCTTTCTCAAACATCAAGCTTGATTCATCCCCTCTCATCACTGTGAGAGATTTCAGATTGTTGTGACAATTGTTTGACATGAAAAGAATTCAGACAGAGTCACACTGCAATTCCCTATGCCATACATAGGGGCCCAGGGGCACCTTAAAGATTTGCCTGGACATTGGGTCAGCAAGATCCAAGCTTAGCTGACACATCAGATGATAGAAATGAATCGTCTGAGGTATGTTCAGGCTTATCATTACCTTTTACTAAGTTCACTGTGAATTGTGGGAACCATCAATAGTTAATATGCAAAATATCAGATAACCCTTAGGGAGAATTTGTGGACGTATACACTGACATATCAGATTGCTGCAGCACTAACTCTAGAAGATGTTTTGCTTTCTATTGATCAGAATTTGGAGGAGGGAGAAATATTTAAACTCAAGATAGAGCTACAATTATGTGTGATGGATCTCAAAGTAGATCAAATATTTACTTAATACATGATAATTTAAATGAATTCGACATTAGTTTTCAATTGCAATCGAAATGTGTTTTCCCTAAGACTTTAGCTGTTCTAATGATTCTTTAAGTGTAAAGAAAAGCCTGCTGCTTGATTGAAACATGTCCAAAAGGCATCACAGCTGACAGGAACTTGAATTGGTCTTCTGCATTCATTTCTGATAGCAGAGGCAACATAATCTGACAGCAGATGTTAAGCAGGCAACATTTCTCTTTTGCTCCTAAGAGCAGCTGACAAGGATCTGTAGCCTAACTTAAAACAAACAAACAAACAAAACCATCACCAACAAAGTTGTCCAATTAAAACTGGATTACTTCTTCAGACAGAAACAGCATTTAAATAACAGGAGAGGCAATTAACAGGTCCTGATTATTTGTAGAACTGAGTACTTAACGTATTTTGCATTGCTTGCCTGATCTTAATGTTTCCGAGCTCCCTGTTCTAATTTTCTTGCTTGACCATCCTGTTTAACTGTGGCAGACTGATCTACATTTCTTGAAAATAAGGAATCCTGACAGTGTTTTTTGCCTTTTAGGCAGGAATATATGATCCTTATTTACCTCAAGAGCCTCCTGAACAGCTCTTTGAGCTTGAGTACAAATCTCTTATTTTTCTCTCAATTGTACAATGATTTCTTATTTATCCTCTGTAAAATGTGCCAGCTTCTATGGGCTCCAATGGGATGCACCCATGAGTCTCAAGGGAGCTGGCAGATGTTATTGTGAAGCCACTCTGTATCATCTTTGAAAGGCCATGGAGAACAGGAGAGGTGCCTGAGGACTGGAGGAAAGCTAATGTCATGCCAGTCTTCAAAAAGGGCAAGAAGGAGGACCCAGGAAACTACAGGCCTCACCTCCGTGCCTGGAAAGGTGATGGAACAGCTCATCCTGGATGTCATCTCTGAGCGTGTAGAGGAAAAGAAGGTTGTCGGGAGTGGTCAACATAGATTCACAAAGGAGAAATCATGGTTAACCAATGTGATAGCCTTCTACGATGGCATGACGCTGGGTGGATGAGGGGAGAGCAGTGGACATTGTCTACCTTGATTTCAGCAAGGCTTTTGATGCTGTTTCCCATAACATCCTCATTGGTAAGCTTAGGAGATGTGGGTTAGGAGAGTGGACAGTGAGGTGGATTGAGAACTGGCTGAATGGCAGAGCTCAGAGGGTCGTGATCAGTGATACAGAGTCCAGCTGGAGGCCTGTAACAAGCGGTGTTCCCCAGGGGTCAGTATTGAGTCCAGTCTTGTTCAACATATTCATCAGCAACCTGGATGAGGGGACAGAGTGTACCCGCAGTAAGTTTGCTAATGATGCAAAACTGGGAGGACCGGCTGACACACCAGAAGGTTGTGCTGCCATACAGTGAGACCTGTACAAGCTATAGAGTTGGGCGGAGAGGAACCTAATGAAGTTCAACAAGGGCAAATGTAGGGTCCTGCACCTAGGGAAGAATAACCCCATGCACCAGTACAGGTTAGTGTTTGACCTGCTGGAAAGCAGCTCTACAGAGAGGGACCCGGGAGTCCTGGCGGACAACAAGTTGACCATGAGCCAGCAATGTGCCCTTGTGGCCAAGAGGGCCAATGGCATCCTGGGGTGCATTAAAAAGAGTGTGTCCAACAGGTCGAGGCAGGTCATCCTCCCCCTCTACTCTGCCCTGGTGAGGGCACACCTGGATTACTGTGTCCAGCTCTGGGCTCCCCAGTTCAAAAAAGACAAAGAACTACTGGACACTCCAGCGGAGGGCTACAAAAATGATGAAGGAAATGGAGCATCTCTCTTATGAGGAAAGGCTGAGACCTGGGTCTGTGTAGCCTGGAGAAGAGAAGACTGAGAGGGGATCTCATCAATGCTTATAAATATATAAAGGGTGGGTGTCAAGAGGATGAGGCCAAACTCTTTTCAGTGGTGCCCAGCAACGGGACAAGGGGCAATGGGCACAAACTGGAACACAGAAAATTCCATCTCAGCGTGAAGAAGAACTTTTTTACTTTGAAGATGACAGAGCACTGGAAGAGGCTGCCCAGAGCGGTTGTGGAGTCTCCTTCTCTGGAGGTATTCAAAACCTTCTTGGATGCATTCCTGTCCAACCTGCTCCAGGTGACCCTGCTTTAGCAGGGTGTTTGGACTAGGTGATCTCCAAAGGTCCCTTCCAAACCCCTACCATTCTGTGATTCTAAAGGGGCGATTATAAACTCTTACCCTGATACTGGTTTACCCCAATAATCAGAGCAGCCTATGACCTCATGGTTAGACCTTTCAACTGTCAGCAGAGGATTTACCTTCATCTTAAGACATGTAGGTGACTACACTGAGGTGTCTACTTGTGCTTGAAGAATCTAAACTCCAATGACAGCCAGTGGAAAAACTCCAGCCAGAGTAGCCTAAAGAGGAATTTACATGACCAGCTACTACTTGCCTCCTACAGAGTGCATTGAATCAATCCACTGGATGTATTAAGTAACTCTCTGGTGACTACAAAGGGAGCTCAGACACCTCCAGCAGGCATCTACCTTTATTTAGGTGTCTTACTCTTGAGTAGAATCCCAACTGGAAGGTTCCAGCCTGTCTTTCAACTGAAGACACCCACTTGGGCAGGGATGCTCTACATAACATCCATACTAGCTTAGCAGATACGATGCAGGCCCTAGGGGAGAACTCCATCTTTTTGAAGCAGCAGCAGCAGTGGTGGAGACCAAGTAAATAGTACTATATGTCTGTGTTTGGGCAAGTGAGCTGAGGATGGGATTTATTTGCAAAGGTGTAAGTGCTTACTGCTTTTTTTGAGATGCCCCTTGCCATTCCAGGAATCTTCAAGGATTACAGATACAAGGAAGGACTTGTGGGAACCCTGCATCATTCTGGAGTAGCAGCTATGGCTTTAAGATACTCTCAAACTCCTTCTCAAACTCCTAAAATGTCACTAGATGTCTACGTTCAGGCAATTAAATTGTATTTTGAGACCTGAATTAGGCAGCTGAGTCCCAGTGTAACCTCCACCTGGAGAAAAGAGAAATGTAGCCAGGTTTCCCAGTTCCTAGCCCAGAACGTAGGACCTCAGTCCTAGGAAGAAGGCTTTAATACACATCCTTCTCAGCATGTCCTACAGAAATGTTTGCGGAGGCTCCCATCAAGAGACAGCTTTTTGTAGCGCCTTTTCTTAAACATGATCTCACTTCATCCACTGGGTAGAGCACAGGGGAAACTGAACACTGGGCCTTTCCACGCTGAGAGTTGAGAAAAGTAAGGTATTTATTTGTTTGTTTATTTATTTATTTATTTATTGCTTTGGATGTAGCTCGATCTTTCTGGTGTCTCAAACACTGGGACAGAATCTGCTGGAAGTTCCTGCACAGGAAATTACTTTCAGGCCCATGTGCAGAGAATCCCACTGTTAATTATTATGAATTGTAGCAAACACAGTATGTGAGCCATGATGAGCTTGCATATGAAGCAGAACATACTTCTAGGAACAGAAGAGAGATCAAAACCAGTTTTTGATTCCATATTGGCTTTAACACTGATTTCATTTACAGTAGATTGAATTTCTCGCTTTGGTTAATGTTTCATTATTGGAAAGACCTGTTCATGGGACCCTGGGTATCTTTTGATGGCTGCTTGATATTAATCAACAATTAGTTCATTAGTCAAGACCAGATTAAGTAAGAACAACTACAGTGTATGGGAAATCTTTCTTACACTTTTCTCAACTATGAGGGCACAGGCAGAGCCTTTGCCTCTGTACCTGTAACATTGCCCGTTAATTCTTAGGCCTGGTTCAGCACTTTCAGAATACAAGTTTTCTCTTGCAGCTAAAATCAATCTTTTCCTCTTTGAAAGAATGCAATTGTTTTTTGATTGTCATTACAACAAAACATATTTATTTACGAAAATTCAAATGTAATAAATGATCTAAAACAAATTTCTCCTAAATTTTCACTTTGTTTTAAATTAAAAAAAACAACTTGTATATATTTTAAAATCTTGACACCATTTACACTCTTCCTCCAAGTCATAAGGAAAAGAAAAATCAAGCTTTGTCCTAGGTCTCCCTGGACCTTTTCAAGATGTCTGCACTTCCCTTTCCCTTCAGCTGCAATAAATGACTACCCTCGTCGAGCAGCACTGAACCAGGGCCAGGGTCCTTAATGACACTGCCCTTGATAGAAATCTCCTTCTTTTGTGCATTGGACACAATAATGGCAGAACACAGAGTAGCCGGGGGGAGTACACGCTGCAGCTTGCAAAATCCTTCAGTTATGGGTTTGTACTTCTGTCCTTTGCGATGCCTTTAGGCCTTATGAGCTCCTGCAGGAACACCAGACCATTACTTTTTCTCCTAGCTGAGCCTGTGCCTTAGAGCCACAATTTACAGTCCCTAGCGCCTGCACTTTGGTAATGGAATGACCCAGATGTGCTAAATATTATTATTACTATTATTACTGCAGCGTACATGACCATATAAATGAATTAAAAAACCACCCCCTTCATTTTTGCAGTTTTTGGTGCAATTTTGGTGATTTCTGCATCCTAAAATGGTTGTCTATATAAAAATTTTTATGGCCATGATAATCAATAGCCATACAGTGGCATTGAAATGCCTTGCTTCATTACTCCACTACATACCTTTGTGTAATTCTACTTAAAAAAACACCAAACAAACACCTAAACAAAGGCTGTGCCCAAACCAGCAAAGCTTGTTTCAAATCTATGGCTCCGAGTGGATCCTCAGAGCAATTTCTGGATGGTATTCATGCTTCATTTAACTCTGCATTTTGTTCTCAGAGAGCTTCTAATGAACATACTCAGGATTTAACAGTTTCCTTTCCAAAAAGGAGCAATTTCAAGATAAGAAAATATTATAATTTCCAAAAACAAACAACCAAACAATCCCCAGGCTGGCCTTTTCTTTTTAAGCAGAAAACCTCAGGTTGCTTTCTTGGCAGTACTGGTGTTCTTGAAGAAAAGGGATCAATCTGAAGTATTTAGACTTTGACTGTAAAATGGATAAAAATCTCTTTGTTTCCCAAATTTGTTTGGCTCTAGGATATTAGCACATGTTATCACAGTTGTAAGTTGTAATTATGAAATACTGATTAGTATTCTGGTCTGAAAAAGCAGGGTTTTTCCATTGTTCTACATCCCTTTCTTTGCCTGTAGAGTCTACTGACCCATGATTTACTTCATTAGGCCTATCTGAGACATTATTTAGAAATGACAAAGTTGCACACATTTTAGTCTAGCACACTGTACACACATAAAAATTCAAGTATTTTCCAATACCTATAATAATCAGTATCATTCACCAAATTATCAGTGAGTGTTGTCAGCCCTCATTCACTTGGAATGTCCTCACAAACCACACAGAAAATCTCCTATTTTGAGAGTGAATTACCTTGGTCAAATAAACGTGTGTGCATTTACGTAAACAAGTAATTATCTCCTTTTGGTATTAGCCGTGTAAAGAAAGTGTTTAGGATCATTATCAACAATAAAAAATATTTCTTCTCCTTTAACTATCACCATGGGCTTTTTATGGAGAAGCCTAGCTCAGTGTTTTCAGGAAAGAATATATTTGTGTCTGCCAAATGACTAAAACCACCCTCCCCTCCTTTTCTTCTTCAAATGTACATCTAGAAATCTCTGTGGCTACATCTTCAAATGAAATTTGAGTAAGAATACAGCCAAAACCTCTGAAAAAAAATATTACAATAGCTCTTCAGTGTCTTTATTCAGATTAAATGACTTAGTGGAAATCTAGTTTAGGGCATATCAGACCACTTTAAGGATACACAAGAATTGTGGGGAGAAAAACAGTAATTAAAAGCCTGATTTAAGCAATATTCTTAAACTAAAGGTCAATGTAAGAATTCTGAGCCTAAGGTTACCCATATGTTCATACGTCTGGTTGAATCAGGACTCTGGTTTTATATTTATAGAATTGAACTCTTTTCCCCTTTTTTTTTCTTTACAGAAATAAATAGCCACTCAAACTGATATTCTCTGCAGTTCCCTACAATTGCCAAAATATGTTTCTGGCAGACTACAGAGAGCTCGTGGATACTTAGAAGTCACCCAACTCCTGAATGATACAGAAATCAAATTTCAGTGAAACTACTAGCGATCAGGCACCTAAATGCATTTGTTGTTATGGTCCATACAGTCTGCCTTTGTGGCATATCATTTACATGCATCGTTTTCTAAGAACTAATCTCTGTGTACCCAAAATGAGATGACCATCTGATACTAATTATTGTTCAGCTTAGGTAAGGTGATCTTACATGCTCCAATTCCATTGCTGTGCAAGCACAGATGATAATACTCAAAAACAGTGCAGACAGTGACAAAGAATAATTTTCAAAATGTTCTCCTTTGGCAAGGCAAACACATTTTTGGTTTTATTTTTTATTCTGTTCACATCTATCATCTCAGTAGAGATGATGCAGCCAAAGAAATATTCCTATTCATTTGATTTCCATGGTCTCGTATTTGACCATGACTTCTTGGCTGATTCCTGTGGCAAGGGATTCCCAGCTAGTCTCTCAGTGAAGCAGAAAAGTATTTAGCTGTTGTGATGAGACCAGACTGTGTGCATTCAATCTGGCACAGCCATAGGTAAACTAATATAAAGGAAAAGAGAATAATAACTAAGATTTGGAAACCGAAACCCACATGAATTCTTGGACAGTCAAAAAATTCAGGATTTCATGATTCAGCACATTTGAAATCATGCTCAGGCCTTCATGCTACTGCCAAACACTTTTCCCAGTGTAAATTTTACTTGAATGTGTTTCTGACCTGATCCTGCAGCAGATCATCTGCTGGATGAAATATGTTCCTCTGTTTCTCAGTGGTTCAATCATTTGGATGTTTTTATTTCTGGAAATGCCCACCTGCAGAAAATCACCAACTTCGTCTTGGATTTCCCACCGTTTCCAACCTCCTGTTCTCCAACTGGGTGGATTTTTTAAGAACTTAAGTCTTTTAATGATGTGAAAGATTCTCCTAATTTTTAGTTTAGGTGTACTCCTGGTTAGTATATACATGCTGTTAATCTGTTGCTTGAGAATAGTAACTTCCAGTAGTAACATAACACAAAAACAAAGCATCAAAGGTGTATCAGGATGCCAGAAGTTGGGACCTATGCTACTGTGCTGTGCTGTAGTTCCTTTGAAGCTAGCGTATGACTTGCACCGACGTCAGCAGTGCCATCCAATACAAGGATCATTACTACCCAGGAAAGGCAAAATGGGCTTTTGCCCTGGTTCAAGTCCAAATTACTTGTGATCAAAGTCTCATAAAATGGTGTGGCTCACTGAGATCTCAGAAAAACATATTGACATCACAAATATTGTCCCAGTAAAAGTGGCAGTCTTCCTGACACAGAGGGAAAGGACTGGATGGATGTGCACTTGAATTATTCCTTGTTAATACTGGATAACGAAGCCATAAGGCCTTCTTTTGCTAGACTACCAGGAGTCAGGAGAGACTAAGATTGTCAGGACATCACTGCCTCTTCCTCTGATAAATTACATCTTTGAATAAAACTATGCGGTGAAGAAAAACAGCTCCTGAGTCAAGATGTCACTCCACCAATGTTAGAGAAATGTTCCTTTCATGCAGAATAGCTTGGTTTGGTGACTGACCACAGGAATCCTTTTCAAAGCCCTCTCTGGAAGAGCCCTTTCAGCCAGGGGCTCATCGCCTCCCACAGCACCTACAGCCTGCAGCCTCAGGGCACAGTCAGTTTGGTCCACACCACTCTTCTCCCCAAGAAAGGAGGTTTTTCTGCAGTGGGTCCCACATGGAGGAGAGACTGGAATGACCACAAACACATTGAGTTCAGAACATAATTTTAACTCTACTTATTTGATCTAGCCTCCTGTCCATAATATGACAAGCGCCAATTTTTTAAAGAACAAGACTCCAACAGCAACCAACTGATAAAAACAGATATTTGCAGAATGAGGGATGGAGGGGGGAAGAGCTGGGTAGGAGGAGATTCTGACAATGAAAGACAGATTCTCTCTTTAATTATTTTCTAAAGCTCCAATATACTTTGTGAAGTGATGGGCATCATTTCATACTTCAAAAATAGAGAATAAACCATGTAGGCAGTTTAGTGGATGATCAGAAGTATGGTATGAGGGAGAGATGATAGGGGCAAATGTGCTAATCATGATGCATCTTTCTTGTTGATGAAAGCTGGCTATTGATATGAAATAGACATATCTCTGGGTAAGTGGTTATGAAATAGACATAACAACAACATGTTTCAGGAGTATTAAACTGACATATTATTATCTAGATTTCTTCTTATATTTCTGTCTCTGCTGTTAGGGGTAGGTTCTCTTGGAAAGAATTTCTATTTTTCTTAGTGCTACTTTTTAGAGTAGGGGAAAGGCGAGTCATTTGGCACCTTAACCTTTTCCAAATACGTGAACAGCTCAGCCTTCCCATTCACCCAGGGAGTTAGAGAAGGAGCAGGAGAAGGGAAAGTTATGAGGTAGAAAGTGGAAAGTTGGTAAGGGGTGGAAAAAATGACTTAGCTTAGCTGATGTGGTAGAAAAGAGAAAGAGAAGCATTTCTCTAAGAAAAGGGAGAAAGCAAAAGGTTTGAAATAATCTGATGTTAGAATTCTCTATTATAATTTGGGTAAGGTATTCAGATACCATGGTGATGAGCACGGCTGAAATATCTAAGCACTCTGGGATAGAATATATTCAAACAAAAAAGATAATTAAAATAGTGCTTATTTAGATGAGGGATAATGTCTCAGTTCCTATGCAAATGAGCATAGTTAAAGGATCACTTGCCTTTTTATGAAAATGAATATTGAAAGTTTGATGAGAAACTCGGGAGAGAAATGTTCTGGAAGTCAAAGCAAATGCAATCTCTATATGCAAATGAAATCAATTAATTTTAGCAGCCATGTATGAGTGTAAATGAGAAAATCAATGATTTTCAAAATCTAGTAATTTGATAGCCATTAGTCTCATTAGACTTTCTTTTTAAAGCTTAATTATTCAAAAATACAACCCGATTGAAGTGTGGTTTAGAAAGGACACATTCTTAAATTAATTACAGTAGTGATTTTCCCTGTAGCATGAAGATACAGTGCCAGTATATGGCTTTGTATATAGAAATACAATTTTTTGCTGGACTTGGGACTTTGTTTTGGTAAAGAGTCCACCGAACCTCTACAGATCACCTAAATACCTATGTAGAAGCATGTGAGTAGTCCCACTGAAGCCCCTGGAGGATGTATTGTTTGTACCTCCTGTAGATCCAGCCTTGATTTTTAGGGATGTGCATAGGCTGAAGAATCTTGCTGAAGAGTCCAAGCCCAGCAGAGAAGTTACCCTTTGCGGAGAGGCAGCAAAACAGCATGGCACCCCCGGGGTTGTGAATCCTCATCACTGGCTTGCGTAGGGCTCACCTTTCCTCAGCTGTTTCTGGGGGAGGAATTTCTGCTCATCATCTTCGAAATAGCTTCCTGGCTGCAGCATGTACCCAGGAAAGGGTGCGGTGAGATTTGTGTTCTCTGTCAATCTGCAGGATATTTAAATAGATTATGACTGTAAATTTGATCTTTTGGGGAATTGTCTGTGAACTTCATGAGCTATAAAGACATCTTTAGTCCTAAATAGCAAAGTATCCATTCAAGATGGGTTTTGTCATTTGCATCACTCACATCTATAAACAGAATGACACCAGGGCCTCCTTTCTGAGTGTCAGGTCCTGGTCTGGTTTAGCTGAGTTCATCCTATTGAACTCAGTCACCATCTAAAACAGGGGCCTGCATCCAGGCTGCCTGTCAGGAATGGGCACTGGCCTTTGCTGCCTCCAGAACTGTGCCAGTTCCCAACTGGGAATTGTTTGGATGAATTCTGCCCAGCTCAGGCCAAAATTGTGCCAAGGGCCATTCTTAAAATTTATCAGCATAGACAATGAAGTTCATATCCTCATGACACACCAAGGCACTGTTTCATTTACTAGTGTCGATGAACTTTACTACATAAATTATTCCATAACATTTTTAATCCATTTCTTGTAGGAAGAAGTATGATTATCTGGATTCCTAGCTACATTTCTTCACCCTGTCTGAGGATCTGCCCCGTAACATTTCTGAGGAGCATGTTGTGATAACTCACTCCACGGCTGCAACACTTGCCTGTTGCCACTCCTCTGTCCTCTTCCACCCCTCGCAGATCTCCCCCTCACTTCTCTCCTCCCCTCTCACCTCCTATTCAAAATAACTAAGATATAAAGAAGATGTACTTTCAGAGGGACAATTAAACACAGCAGTGCACCAGCTGAGATGAGGAGCTGCAGTGAATGAATTTAAATCAAGCTGCAGTTTCTGAGAGGTGATCTCTGTACCATCTCTGGAATATTTGTTAAAGGTGGCAAATAGGCGGATCTGCACATCACCAAGGGAAGCTAAGCCTTACTCAGTATCACTGTGTAAGCCAGAAGTGTGAGTGAAAAAAAAAGAAAAAAAAGTTAAATTATTGCTTGTGAATCACAAACGTGGCTGCAAAATTTTATACTAAGGTCTTCCAGGTGACAGGAAAATGAGGAGCAAAAGAGAAAGAGGCACAGTTGGGTAAATCACAATATTAGCATACATTTATATAACACGTGATTATAACGGCTCAGGATTGCAGAGGATTTAAAAAATAATTCTCTTTTATGGAAGGTGGCTACTTTTCAGTAGATACATTATCATCTCATGTCTGTACTCTCTGCTTGGCAGAGACATTTTTCAGACACCACTTCACTGAAGTAGAGACGCTTAAAAAAGGGAGGAATCAATGCAACCCCGTGGATTTTAGGCTGGCCACAATTTCGAAGATAACCCAAAATTTCAGTCCCTGCCATGGAACGTCTCCCCCAGCCCCACTTTCTCATTCTTCCACTGCAAAGTCCTTGACCTCCTGTGGCGTAAGGCAGCCTTGGCCCCCTCGGCAGATGGCGAGGGTTGTGTGACCATGCGTGCACCACGCTGCTGCCGGCTGTGCCGCCCCTGACCCCACGCCCGGTCCCCTGCTGTCGCGTGGCCGCTGGCCAAAGATCCCTCTCGCCTCTGCTCATGGCTTTTGGGGCGAAAGCAGCAGCTGTGCGGCAGCGCACAACTGCGCTGTAGGACGGTTTAGGATGGGAAGTAGATAATTCATTCAGCTGTCTCTGCAACATGGAGCTAGGAGATAAAATGTCTTTTTCCAAACAGCATCAGGTCAGCTAGGCAAGTGAAAGCCCTTCAAGGTTGTTCATGATGCCTTCTGGCACTGAAAGCAGTGGGAATTTTGCTTTTGTCTTCTGTGCTAGCAAGCTGAGAGGTAGAACAGACACAGAATTCTCCGAGTCAGTATCTCAGTTTGCAGATTGCTTGACTGTCTTGTGGTGAAAGATGTGTTGTGTGTTGCGTGTCCTGGATTGCCCATATAGCAAAACATTAGCTACATGCTGCAGCTGAGATGATGACTTTCTGAGACAAACAAGAGAAAATGAAATTGGAGTGAAATCTCTTTTCCCGTCTCCTGTGATGCTTGCCAGGGTAATGGCACTGGGATATATTTCTGGAGCATGGAGTGTCCCAGAGCTCCATGTATATGTGCCACCAGGAGGCTCTGTCAATGCAGGAGAGGAGTCACAGCAGGACTTCTATAATCAGCCACAGCAGAGCAACAGAGCACTTTGCAAAACGTCCTAAAACCGAGAATGTGTCCCTGTTAGTGCCCTACCTAGCAGCAACAGCAGCAGAAGGATTTCAAGGCTCTGCCTTTTTCCACAACTCTGCCCTTAATAAATGATTAAACTCTGCACTTAATAGCAAGTGCCAGTGGAATTTAAATAGGTTGCAGCGCCCGAGCTTGACTTCTCTTCTTCTCCCTTTTGGAAGCAGAGCTTAAGACAGGCTTATAAAACCTGAAGAAAGGCAGCTGTGACTAATTCCTGGCTGCAGTCGGGTGTAAGAGGGAGAGAAGAGGCATAAAGGGCAAAAAGGGTTTTCTTGAGCACTCATGCTGGCCCAGACTCTGTCTGCTTAGCCTGAGACTAGACGAAATGACTGCATGGCCCATTCCAGCTAAGTCTACGAAGAACCCCAGGTACACAGCCTGATAGTTATATGAACTAATAATATAAATCATAAAATTAAATAGTATGATTTCATTCTGCAAATGATTTGGGGACATAGTTTACAGGAAAGACACAACACAAAGGAAAATTGTATTGCATGGTATAATTCTTTATGAGTTTTTTGTACTTTAATATGATATAAACTTCATATTAATAGGTGTCATTTTTATGAAGAAATTTATAGCCAAAGTATGGCAATTTCTTTGCTGCAAGAGCTACATAGAGAAAGTTGAATGTGACCATTGCTCTCTTTTTCATTTGTATGGATATTTTGGTGTGAAACAGTGAATTGCTTAAACTTGAGAGCTTTTATATGATATGATTTTTTATTAGCCACTTTGTTCATGATCAGCCTTTCTGTGGCATCAGTAAAAAAATATGGGATCTGTCCATGGGCCAAAATGACATCTGTACTTTTTCACTTGCATCAGCTGAAGAATGTGTAGCCTAGAGACACAATTAATGCTGGGCTGGCCTCTTCCCTAGATTAGTGGTCTCCTATGCATAGGTTTATATGCCATATGTGAAGGGCCAAATTAGTCCCACTTGGGTCACACTTCTCTTGATCACTTCAAGAACTAATTCCGCAACAGTGGCTATTTGTAGAGATGTAATTTTCCATGACTGAACTGGTATTTACCTGTAGAGGGATTTTTCCATTAAACATTCCGTGTGAGATGTTGGGACATAAAACACACTTAGATATATTCATTAGTGAAAATCTATCAACATTAAATGCCTCTTCTGAGACAAAAAAAAAAAAAAAAATCTGGGTGGAAAGGCTGCTGGTATTTTCCTTCTTTGGCTGATAGAGTAAAAAAGTACCCTAAACTGTATCTGCATACAGATGTGGGAAGTCACCTGCTCTCTTCACTGTGGCTTCAGTATGGTTCCTCAAGGACAAAACCACAGGTCCATTACCTGACCTAAAGGACCAGTGCCAGGACATAATAACCAAATGCAGTTAGGCATACAGAGATTGCTGGGTACGTGGTGAATACCAGTGTCTGACTGGGTAAGAGATTATTTCCACTCCTGGCATTGCTGCCCTTGGCAACCCTGCTATGGGACTGAGAATTAGAACGTAGGGGAATACATTGGGCCATTAGATAAGGATACAAGCACATGGGCATGTTACTATATATCAACAGAACAGAAAAAAGATCATAGCATCATAAAATCATTTAGATTGCAAAAGACTTAAGATCCATGGTTGAATCCAACCATCAATCTAACGCTGTCAAAACCACCACTAAACTGTGTCCCTAAGTGCCACATCTACATGTCTTTTAAATACCTCCAGGGATAGTGACTCTGCCACTTCCCTGGGCAACCTGTTCCAATGCTTGACAACCCTTCCAGTGAAGAAATTTCTCCTACTATGCAACTTAAACTTCCCCTGACACAACCTGAGGCCATTTCTTCTCATCCTATCGCTTGTTATTTGGGAGAAGAGACCAATTCTCACCTCTCTACAACGTCCTTTCAGGACGTCCTTTCAGGAAGTTGTAGAGGGTGATAAGGTCTCCCCTTAGCCTCCTTTTCTCCAGGCTAAACAACCCCGGTTCCCTCAGCTGCTCCTCATAAGACTTGCTCTCTAGACCCCTCACCAGCTTCGTTGCCCTTCTCTGGACACAATCCAGAATCTCATTGTCTTTCTCGTAGTGAGGGGGCCCAAAACTGAACACAGTATTCGAGGTGTGGCCTCACCAGTGCTGAGTACAGGGGGATGATCACTTCCCTAGTCCTGCTTACCACACTATTTCTGATACAAACCAGGATGCTATTTGCCACCTGGTAACACTGCTGTCTCATATTCAGCCAAGATGATAGGATATAGAGGAAAGTGGTAGTTAGTTAGGAGTTTCCTAACTTGTGCAATACAACTTAATTTGTACTGTCCTCCTCCACTTTGCCTCTGAGCTAGAATTCATGGCCGCCTGTGATGTGCTTTGGTTGGAAGTAACTGAAGACATCATACTGGAAAGAACCGATGGACGTTTGGGTTATGTATTTTTGCACATGTGCTAGGATGCATGGACTTTCCCGCTGTCCATGTAAGAATGCCAGCAGAATGTTTTGCTAAAATCCTTAGGTACGTTATTTTGATCACATATTTTGGAAGATAATTTAGCAAACATTTAGAAAAAAAAACACAAAGGAGGCAAGAAAGTTTTCCATTTTTATCTTCTGTCTTTAAAAACAGGTGACATAGATTATATATTGTACACGGTATTAAGATATTACACTTGTACTGGAGAAGAAAAATATTTAAAACATTTTGAATTTATCTTTGAAACAGTTTAAAGAAGCACTATAAATATTAAAAATCCTGTATAATAATAATAATTTGTTTGTTTATTATTTATCATGTTTTTATCTATTACAGGGTGCAGCTGGATAGTGGGGGTGTTGTATAATGCCTTTACTATACAATTTCATGCCTTAAAGCCTGGATTGTTTTCCAGGAGAACTTTACTTCTGCCTTCCTTATTTTTTGACTACTCAACAATGGGATAATTGCAGCACGAGGAACACTTTTTCTTCTAAGTTACTGATATATATGCAGTCTTAAGGTAGTTTTTGCTTGATAATATGTGTATGTGTTTATATATTAATTTACAAGTCACATTTCTTCTGGTTGTTATTA
Organism: Charadrius vociferus; assembly: GCF_000708025.1. Lineage (NCBI taxonomy): Eukaryota > Metazoa > Chordata > Aves > Charadriiformes > Charadriidae > Charadrius > Charadrius vociferus. The sequence goes on along the minus strand of NW_009649458.1, from coordinate 911,136 downwards.
AAAAGTTATTATAAAGGAACAATAATTTGAAGACTACTGTCATGTGTCAAAACCCCGTAATTTTCTCAAGCACTTCAAAGCACTGCGCACTAGTGGAGCACGGTACTAGGTTTGGGACACTAACTCCCAACCAAGTATCCTCATAAGATGCAACTAGAAACCTGTTTTGAAGTAAAACCAGGAGGATGGTAGAAAATGAGAAATAGTGAGAGGAAGAGCAAAAACATGGAAATAAGGGTTATTCCTTTTAGGTCTGTCATCTAGAAGAGGTAATGTAACGTTAGAGAGAAAACAACAAACAACTTCCCTCCAAAATTCATAGGAAGACATATGAATATTTTTGTCATTGTCCTTAGCCATTACAATTAAATAGCTTTGTCTCTAGAGGGAGAAAGGTAGTTATATGATCAAATCACTGCCTTATGCTCTTGTTTTTTTCCATGATCGGTCCAATCATGTATTTATTCACCAAAGTCATTAGAATTGCAATGGTAATCAGAAAGAGGAAATGGTCTCCATCTATCATCCTGTTTCTAACAAGAAGAGGTAACAGACCATTTTAGTTACAGTGCATTAGTGCTCATTACTGCCCTAATGAAGATTTGTGTTGCTTTTCCAAGAACCTTGAAGCTAATCTTCAATTTCCTCCTAGCTTTCAAAGAAACACCAGTTTTCACATGACTTCAGCCCATCGGAGCAAACAAAGAGGTATTAGTCTGAGCATTATAAAACATAGTTTCATCAGGGAAATTAATATGAAAACCATGAGGTAACATCTAGTTATTTCATTACTGTGGCTAAATTCTGTGAGTTTGGCACACTGACTGACTCAGTCCCTGTGCCCAGACTTTTCTTCCAGCAGCTGTATCTATACTGCTTAACACATGGCTAGTTTTAAACTATTACTTATTAAACTATTATCACGTATTCAAGTATATGTGATTGTGGTACATTATAGTAACCAAATGGCCACTGTGTGTCTTGCCTAATCTAGATTTCTCCGTAACTGGGATCAGTATTATTTCAAGTACTTTCATTCTTACAGTGAAACGCTCAGGCTGCAGTGGGGAATCCCAAATTCTCCTGGCTGACGACTTTTCTTGATGTATCACATGCCGTTACAAAAACCCCAACCAAACACACCTCACAGTGAGTACTGCTTGGGAACCGGCTCTCCTTTGGTCGGTGTTTGCTGTGTTTATCCTGTCCCGGTGAGACTAAGTTCCAAAGCAGAGCCACATGGAGGGCCTATTGCACGTCCCAGAAAGAAAGGTATGCCACAAAACCTGCTTTTCTGGTGCTCCGTGTTACTGCTGTCTTGGGGCTGGACACAGTTAACAAGCAGACAAGTGACTGAACTTTTGCTTACTGATGCGGGTATTAGCACACGTGTCCTCTGTAAACTCTGGATTCAGGTTTTCACTCTGGTTTTGCATCCAACAGAACTGGGTGTTTGTTCAAACTGAACACCTGTTTAAATATCTTGCTCTGTCAGACAGCCTCAAATGTCTGAGGCTCCCAATACATAAGGAGTTACTTTCCTGAGCTTTGTATTAAGCGTCTGTTGGAACAGGATCATTCTTAGTAATTACTTGACATTTGGACACAAAGAATTCTAAAGAAAGGAAGTACCTTAGTGGACTTAGGAACATTTAAATGCATCCTAAGGAAAGACCAACTTGAGTGTTGTTTGAAGAGCTTTAATTTTGTTGGCAGGGCTATTGGGAACTAAGAAAGCCCTTTACACTTGGAAATAAGCTTGCCAAACCATTTCCTTTGCGTATCTTGTTCTGCAGAAGTAACAAAATATTCCATTCCTGCATATTTTAATAATGCCAAGGGAAAAGGTGTATGTAGAGTCAAGGAAAGCAGCTTTCTGACCAGGCTGTTGCTGCCTGTTCCCAGGGTTTATGCGTAACAGTGGTGACACACAATTCCTCCTTCCTGTGGAAAGGATATCTGTCACAAAGAGAAGTTCGTCTGCTCTCTGAAAGACTGACCTTTTAACTGGTAGCAGCTTGGCAGGTGTTTGTTTTAGTTTTTAGATACGTAACTTGCAAAAGATTAAAATGGGCTCTAGGGATTTGACTGTCGTTCTATTTTACATCTGCTTTCATCAGCACAGCTCCTGTGCCTTGATTCATGTTGGTGACAACGGGAGAATTAGGCTCTGAGTTTCCATTTTTTACTGTGCGGGAAAACTAACATTATTATAAAGAGTAGCGGTTTAAGGATACTGTGGAGTATGTCTATATGGAGATATAGATCACTGACTTGGATTACATACGGCAGTCAATTCGGTGCCCAGTAGTAGGTATTTGAAGAATAAAGAACTTAATTGTGAACAGCTGTTTCCACATACTTAATAAAGTGTGCATGGCCAGTTCAAGCTCTATAAAGTGTTAAACATACTTTTATGAAACACATACTGGGGCTGTGCACATTTTTCAAAGAGTGCATCAGCCATTCTGACTGTAAAGTCCTGTCTATCTTATGATTTCAGAGACAGATCTCTGAAGGTATTTTTCTTGTTTTTCATAGTGTAACTGAGGCTTGGATGAATCCCCAATGTTTGAAAAAAACATGGCACTTCTTACCCAAACAGAGCACTAAGTTACATTATAGGTGTCTTTCCACCTCAATTATTCTGTTTTGTGACATTAAAAGGAGGAAAGGATAGTGGCTTTCAGGCTGGTTTTGTTCCAGCTTGGCTTAAGGCTTCAGAACTATCAAGAATGTCAGCATCCCAGGGGAGCTGGTAGGGACCAGAAATTAATAGTATCTGGTTATGTATGAGTTGGAACTTAGAGCCCTGGTCTCTAGAAATGACCAACAGCTGTTAATCATCCAGCCATCAATCCCATGGGGTTTGTTTTTGGTTTTTTTTGTTTGTTTGTTTGTTTGTTTGTTTGTTTTTTTCCACAAATGATGATTAACAAATACTACGGTGTGTGGCCAGCCATGGAGGTTGAAAGGTCCTTTGAGGTCTGAGCAACTAATATGTTTTAATTCCTGCTTTGAATGCAGGAGCCATAGAGCTGAACAAAGGTCCATTTCCACCAGTGTATCTGCACTGGAGTTGCGTTCCTGCCTTCAGTGAGTATCAACTCTGGTCCTGCAGAGTGGCCACATAGACTTCATAGTTTCCAGATGAGTCCCTCTTCATGTACCAGGTCAAAACTGCAAGCTGATACACATTTTTTAATTACTTCTTGGTTCCAAGGAGCAGAAATTATTCTACAACTTCCTTCAGAGGCCAAGGACTTCTGGGTCTGAATTTAAGCTGGTTCAGGGAAGAAGTGGAGGAACTGCAATGGGTTAAGCAATCATGGTGACAGCTGGGTGAAAGGAGACAGCTTTAAGGAACAGGTTGTGCTACAAGTTTTAAAGGCATTTTGGGAATTGCTGTGATTTAGCAGAGGTTTGACTAAATTAAACTAAACCAAATCTCAGCAATGGGTTTAATACCAGGAATTTGCACCTGTTGAAATAAACCTCATGTAGAGAGGACCTTCCTTAAAGTTTCCACATCACTACCCGAAATGCATAAACATTAGTTTCAAAAGTACATATTTCTGCATTTTGCATGAATGCACACGATTCTGTCAGTTAGCACCAAGTTTATACAAGTAAAACTAAATCCAAATAAAAAATAAAAAAAGAAGCATGGCCAAATGAAGATCAAAAGGGTTTTAAACAGTCTATAAATCTCTTCCCTCGACTGCCCAGTTTCCATGCTCCTGTTTCTTCAGTTGGCCTTTAAGTCCGGAAGGAGAATAAACTTGCACATCCAATATAAATAAATGAATAAACAAAGTGAGGGTTTTTTATACCATTATTTAAGCCCGTCTCTCAAATGCATCTTGTTGTGAGAGATGCATATGCAATGTCTATGCAATGTCTTTGCAAATAATGTCTATGCAAATAATGCTAAACGAACATGAATATTGCCAAGTACAATTTCAAGCAAGGTCAACAACACTGAATGACAATTACCTGTTGACATTTCCTGAAGTGGTCACGTGCATGGCTCTTTGCGCTCAATTATCTTTTACTTTAGACTTTTTGATGTAATTTGCTATGTTTATTTTTGATAATGGGGAAAAAAATATCTCCCGCTTTCCTCCTCTTGACTTTTTATGCAGGTTATCAAGAAGCCTGGGCTCTTCAGACCTGCTTCTTAGTGTGGCCAAAGGGCTCTCAGCTGTCTTACATCTCCTAAGTGGACCTGGCACTAGAGGGCGATGGAGACATACACTTTTGCTGGTGTGTCTCAACAATCTGTTAGAAAGCAAAACCAGAGGAATAAGATGTTAATTAGCAAGTTCTTGAAAGGAGGGTATGCTACTACTCTACCATACCCATTGCCTTCTCTTCTCATACCTTCTCTCTGGCTTCTGCTTATTAAACTGTGGGCCCCTAACTCCTGTGGTAGTTCTCCACATTCCTTACTGTTATTATCACCTTCTGCCCTTCAGAGGTGATGCTCTGCCCTTTTGCATGTGATCTGAAACCTGTTTCCAACTCCCGATCAAATGTGTTCTCCTCAGGAGTTTTCTCTCTCGTTTCCCATCCCTCCTTTTGCCTCTGGTCTTTCCCTGATCTTATTAATTCTCCATCCATCTTCCTGTCACCTCTGTCTCTACCTCAAGGAATCTTTCCCATTCCACATCCTGTCCCCAGCCTTCATTCAAAAAACACAAAAGCCATTGGGACAGAAAATAAGAGGTAAGAAGGTGCTTCATCATGTGTGATAGTCGTTAGAGCACTGAAAAAAAGAGGCCTGTGTCCTGGTCTCTGTGCCTGAAGTATCCATCCATGGTACATGACACAAACAATTGGTAAATAGGTACCACTAGCTAGGTTTTCCCATAACCTGGTTAAGTGTTGTGATCACTAAACTTCTGTGTTAGGTAGCATAGTTTCTCCAGGAGGAGTGGAGGTTGTCCTTAACGTGTTCAGTGATGGTCTAAGGAGCACGTAAAACCAGCTTGACCTGTGGCTGAGGAAGGCTGGAGCCTAGACCTTTTGCTGCACAACTGGGTGCTCAGGTTGCTGTATAAAACTGGATGGGGTTCCAGGGGACCACGGATGAGGCTGGACTGACAGTAACCTGAGGGTCCTGAACTCCAGAGAAGACATCAGGATACCTTGTGTGGGACCTTCCCCATCCATTAGCTCGAGGCTGCTCTGCATTCTCACAGAGAGCAGGGTTCACTGTCATGTGTCAGAGGCAGATAGAGCGTGTGCTGTGTGTGGGCAGCTGCAACAAGTGCGCTTGTGGTTAGGCAGCAGGAGTGGTTTGTGCCTGTGACCTGGGGTGGGAAGCTGCTCCTCTGGCTTTGCCAGGCATGCTCTTCTGCTAGCAGGTTTCTCCCTTTGAGGTTGCCAATTTTTCTCCTTTTGTAAGCACCACACCCCATCAGAAACGTTGTGAGCTGTACCAGCGACCTGATTAGGCTGTGTGGGATTAGTCACGTGTTAGGCTGCTCTCAAGGAAAATTTCTTGAGATGCATGCAGGGACAAAGACAGCTGTCACTCAGAATGCTGGCTTCAGTCCATGCAGTTTTTATTGTCCTCCCATGGCTTCTCACACCTAGGACTTCAAAGACTTGGAAACACATCCTAGATCTGTTACTTGATCACCTTTTTCTCTTTACAGCCGACTCAGGATGAATCCAGGGAACAGGCAGTCTGTCCATAGATCTGTCATCCCACCTGCAATATTCTTTTTCTAGTAGCAAATGCACCATACATCCCCCAGAGGTGACTTTAGGCCAGACATTGTACTTATGCTCATGATTTCATAAAGCCACTTGAAAGAATGTGTGAGGAAAAAAAATGGAATAACGAGAGGGGTAGGAAAAGAGCCTGCTCCAAGCCACCACAACTTTTAAGAAGAGCATGCCGAAAATTGCAGCAATGAACAACACTGGGTCCTGCAAATGGATGATTCATCTTGTACTCGTTTTTCATGGCTGCATACAATACAGTGTCACTTCACTCACTCATGTCATGTCCCCCTCTGTGAGCCTGATGGGCACATTCTCAGTTGCCATGAAGAAAAAACTCACTAGGCAAAATGGCACAATGCTCCTGAGCTCAATGAAACTGTGATGCGGACAGTTCTTGAAAGCATCAATTTTGAAGTTATTAAGGTGACAAATATTTCCTCCTCCTCCAGAAAAAGCAATCTCTCGCCTCATCACTGTGAGATGTGATTTGAACTGTATTTCCCTGGAAATGACACGATGACGGGAGGGTACGTGATTGAGAATGAGAAAGTATTATACAGACTTGCATTCAAATTCATTATCAGGCAGTGAGACTGATGACTCAGAGTTAGAAAAAAAATGAAACAACCGAAGATCGTGTCTCAGTCAGTGCTCATAACAAACTTGAATTCCCATTTGCACAGCTCATATACATGGGAATTACATCGCATGCTTAGAATCAATTTGCATATGCTGTTTCTACTCAGTCACACAACAAATAATGTACTAGGAGTGCATTTTAATGCACTATTTTATCATACAGCTTGAAATGCTGTCTTCTGTTAATGTGCTTTTCAAAGAGTGTGTGCATGCATGTGTATATGTTCTCACTTGTTCATTCCCTCACCGTTCCTGTCAGAGGAAGGAGGTCCTGAGGGACTACCTGGGGGACCAGATTAAGAAGAGGTGAATTTGGGAATGTAGGAGTTTGGTAAAAGTAGCAGATAGATAGGTATATTTTAAACTGAAGGTTTAAATTCCTTCTTTGGCACTGCAGAATTATCTAATATGCAAGCAGATTTCAGAATCTGGGCCAGAGCCCCTGCCAAGGCAGGCTCACGTGGTCTCCATCTGGCCTCATCATCCGAAGAGATCAGGCCCCTCATTAACTGCAGAACTATGATCTCAGAGCCGATCATCCCAAGTGGACCTGCTTTGACAATGTAGTGCTTTTGCCGTGATGATTCACTAGTTCTGTATCTTGCTAAGTACCAAAGAATCCCAGAATGTGCTGCATCATTAGCTGATTTTGTGGATCACTGATAGTAAAAACAAAACCTGACAAAAATATCTGCACTATATTTTCAGTGATCAGAAAAGTAATAAACAATCCCCCCATAACCCAACAACCAAGCATTAATTCATCAGATTAAGCCAAACAAAGCTACATGTTGAATTTCAGCCTTTCTCTTGCTGTGTTGTTTGGTGGAAAACCTGGGTGTCATGGAGGGGGAGAAGACCTACACCGTTACCTTCCTTGCTATTCAGCTGTTTTCAATAGCCATTTTTTCTCTCTTTCCTGCAGGGTGCTCGGAACAAGTATTGGCTGATGTGCCTGAAGGGAGGCTGTGAGAGCTGTGTGGGCCTTCTGAGCTGTGAGAAGCTGAATAAGTGATGGAGGTCTCTCTCACTGCCTTTCTGTTCAAATGCTCCTGATGCTGTCCATCCAGGGACAGACTCCCCAGGACTGTACTGCCATCTTATTCCATTCAGTTTCCTCCCCTTCCTGGGGACAGCGGGTGAATTTTCATAGACATTCACACGTGCACGTCTTGCACTGTATTCTCTTATTGCTGTGTGGAGGCCTGGGAGGTAAAATAAGCTGAATTGCAGATATGCAAACGAAACAATGTCAGGACCTGTTTTCTAGCCTGAAGGCTAATAGGTTTGGTCTGGCCATATCCATGCAATTTAAATGTCTTAGTGTATGAAACAAGATGTGCCCTATGCGTCTATCCACTGACAATGATGCCTGGCCCATGCTAACTCCTGGACTGTACTTATCTGACCTGAGCCAAAATCAAACCTGGGAACATGCTTGTGGGCTCTCTGATGCTCTTTAATTTACTAGACATAGACTGAGGGTCAATTTTTAATTCCCTCACTGCCACTTTTCATTTGGTTTTCATGAACACCATTAGGTTACGTAAAGGAAAATGATGGCCTGAAGTGGTGTGCTGATTTTGCTCTCCACACATGCTTAAGCAGTCTACATGCTTCAGCTAGACTTGTGTTTCAGCGTCCTTTTTTCTTGGTCAGACTGGCAGTTAGTCTGGCCAGTTCAGATCTTGATTACATGTTGAGAGTTCCTCATCACTGGCTGTTAAATAGGATTGGGCTGGGGTATGGATCCCACAGTTTATTCCACCATCCATGTGTTAGTAATGATCAAAAGTGACGTGCTAAAAGAAGTGATGGTTTCCATTAAGCGTTTACAAGACATAAACTTGAGATAATTGCCTCTCTTATTGGCTTTGTTTGAATGGTTTTGAAAACTTTAACTGTCCTTAGATATCTGAGGAACGCTTGGAAGAGAACAAAGGGGACCCACAAGGCTTAAGGAAGAAGAGAAAAACTTGGCTGTTCTGGTGATAACAATGGACACTGGTATCTTTGAATAGCTAGCAGGCGCTCTGAAAAAGCACCTAACTGTGTTATTAAATAATAACATTTTATTGTACTTTCTACAATCTGTAAATCAAAAACAGGCTTGCAAAGCAACACCGCATGGTTTTACTGAGAACATGGCTGTCACAGTTTAAATCCTCAAATGTTCTTTTGCATATTATTTAAATAATTTATATTAGCTTGGGTACTCCCAAGGCATACAGGGAATACTAGCTATTCCAGTCACACTAGAATTACAGCCTCATTGTAAAATCTGTCTGCAGTTAAGGTCTTACCTGAAAGAAAATTAAGATTCCTGAACTTCTGTTACTTAAGGGCATCACTTCTTAAAATGGTAATTCATCATTAAGTGACTTGAACAGAGCACAGTCTACTTATTGTGTATGTCAACCAGATCCCTACTGTAATGTCATCTCACTGCTTATATTCTTTCCACAGGAAATGTGTTAGCTTATCTCTACATTACATAGTGCTTGACTCTGGAACACTGAGGAATTAGCCTTAAACATTATTTCAGAGGTAAAGAACTGCAGAATTAAATAACATCATCTGCTACTTGGTTGTACTAAATTCCACAATATCCAATAGCAGAATAACCTTCAGAAGAAGACCATACATGGATAACACTTTAAAATATCAGATGACATACGCTGACTGTAGAGTCTGTGTTCTCCTAATTTCCTCTTGTGTACTGATTGTTATTTATGTGGCACCTTCGTATCATAGTGGCACATACTGCCCATTACTTTTAAGGAATAAATAAATAAACAAATAAATGTCAATCGTGGTTGCAGGATTTGCTTGAATAAGTCAAGACTGATGAATATTAAATCTCACTGAAAAATCCATTTTAATGCATTGAAGAAAAAGTTACATGAGAAATAGCCTGTTGATTACATATATAATATTTTCTTTCCCACAGACCGAGACATATGGGGTTTAACAGCTACACTAGGAGCAACACATCCATACTGCACATATGGCACAATGATGTGAGCAACACCGAGCTAGGACACCATCAAGGAAGATGAAGAGCTGTTTCATTTAAATATGAACACATAGAGACGTGAACAGCAGGGCTGAAATATAAGATGTTTGGATAGAAACTTCTGTGGGAAGGCAGCATCTTTGCTGGCCCTCACTGCATTAAGTAGAGGATGAGGAGCAAGAGCACTGGGGGTTTTGTGTTGATGCTGACCAGGACAGCTCCTGCTCCAGAGTGACTGGAGAAACAGCACAAAAGAGGATGCAAAGCAAGACTCACCCTGAGTATTGCTGCAATTACTGCTTTAACAGGATGCTGAATTCAGGCCTGCAATTCTGGCGATAGTGCTCTCTCCTCAGGGGAGACCTTGTTGCCCTCTACAGCTACCTGAAAGGAGGTTGTAGAGAGGTGGGGGTTGACCTCTTCTCCCTAGTAACAGGCGACAGGACAAGAGGAAATGGCTTCAAGTTATGACAGGGGAGGTCTAGACTGGATATTAGGAAAAAGTTCTTCATGGCAAGGGTTGTTAAGCATTGGAACAGGCTGCCCAGGGGAGGGGGGGCATCACCATCCCTGGAGGTATTTAAAAGATGCATAGATGTGGTGCTTAGGAACATGGTTTAGTGGTGGATTTGGCAAAGTGAGGTTGACAGTTAGACTTGATGATTTTAAAGGTCCCTTCCACCCTAGACAATTCTATGATTCTGTAGGCAATTTGTTCCCCACAGTAACATCTGCAAGCAAGAGGGCTTGATGGCCTTTAATTGATGGGAGAACATCTTTGGGCAAATGAATGTTTCTGAATGGTAAATAGGGAAGAAAATTTCTCTAGCTTCAGAGATGAGTTTGAAAAAAAGATAGACCTTTCTGCAGAAACAGAGAAGTACTTTGCAGAAAGAGAACACCTAATCTTCAGACCTGCTTCTAATCTGTTGAACAGGCCTAGGGAATTCATACGGGGTGGAATTTCAGTTACCTCTGCTCTGTTGTCTCCTACAAGAACAGGGCCATCAAATGAGGCCACACAAAGGCAGGTGCAGAAGAAACAAAAAGACTTGGTGCACTTGTCGCAGGTGTTTGAGAAAGTTCTGGATATTTAAAATGTGCATAGGTGTAAGGGAGGACTGAACAAGCTCGCAGAAAAGAAATTACTTCAAAATACATATAAATGCACACAAGGACATATAAATGCTCGTGCTGAATATGTTTATTGAAAGTGAAAAATGAGACTGGTTTTGCGCTCACAAGAGCAACAGAAAGACATTGTCAGGTATGTCTGGAGAGTGGGAGAGGGAAAGAAATGGGTCAAAGAGGACTGCCGTGCCCCCTCCGACAGTTGGGGAAACCAAAGCCCTACGTTTTATTGGAGCACAAAGGTCTTTGCTGACACCTCTACAGTTTGTGGAACTGGTTGGTTGCAAAGAGGGATAAAATGCGGCCTCAGGAGTGGGCCAGTGCATGCAATCATCTGCCACATCTCTCACACACTTCTTGAATATGAATGGGTTTGACCAACACTTCTTTGGGAATTCTGCTAAATTTACCAGTGGGCCATATAAAGTAGAACTAGATCACACGTCTGCTGTAGAATTCACATAATGGCTAAGTCTTATGAATGCTTCAGATGCCTGATTTTGAGTGTGGCTCTGATTCTGCCATCCTTTCTTAGGCTATAATTCTATAAACCTTATTTCACATTCACTGTCTTTAGGAAGTGAATACACTAAGACAGCTGGACACTGCATTTTTGAGATTTTTGATCCAATATATTTGATTTCAAGAAGACAAATTTGGGCACGAAATGGTAGATTTTTTAAAAATGCATGCTCATCTGAACTGAAACTATTAATTGATTTAAACTAAGTAAAAACGGTGGTTGCTTTGTCTCTTTTTTGTGCAAAAAAGAGAAATACTAGAAATATCCAGCTGTATTAACAATTAAAAAAAAAAAAGAAACCAAAAAAACCAACTCAACCAAAACCCTTTTCACTCTTCCTTTAAAAAATGAAATAAAGTAACACATCTTTTTCCCAAAATATCATTCTGCCAATATATCCTTTGCACCCACGCAGCTGATGAAATGTAATGTGCTGAATATCCTTAAATAGTGTTAACTTAAGTATCCAAGTGACATGAAATGTACCTGCAATTTTAAATTTCCCCCCCAAGCATGCATATGCAAAGGAAAAAAAAAAATGTTTCATTTAATCTGGCCCAGAAAAATTTCTTGGAAGACTGATAACTTTTAACGAAAAGCTCAAAATCTCTCAGATTTCACCTCACATAACTGTGGATTGTCAGTATAAAGGTAGTAAAGGTCAATGCTTAATGACCATATTGATTCATCACCAAGCGCTTGTTTATTTGCCCTTAGAAAAAGGAGATTACTTCTGCTGTTTTTGGCAAGTTGTGTCACTTTAACGCAGTTTTTTTTCCTTTCCTTTTTTACTTTCCTCCTAGAAATTTACCCCACCCCTAATGAGCTATTAGTCAGAAATTGGTGGACGAGTGTGAGAGATGAGATGAAGGTCTGTGGAGACACCTTTCATCCCATTTCACTCCTTTTATGGGGCCTCAGCTTCTTTTATAACAGTTTGCTATTTAATTGCCACTGTCACTTTAGCCTGTAAGTTCAAAAGACCCATAAATTGCTTGACACAGCTTATCTGTCATGGAGCAGTACTGCTACAATAAAATATGACAGTAAATTAATAATCAATAATAGCTGACAAGGTTCCTTTTTGCTGTACCCTGTGAGAGAGCCTGAGCAGTTGGGCCACGGGGAGGTTTGTGTGTCACATCAGAGGACTGTGAGGCCGAGTTGGAGTTTTGGGGTTTTCTCATGAACTGTTACTGTAAAGACATTTTTCATAGCTCAGACTGTTATTTTATAGCATTAACTTCTCTTTAGTTAGATTCAAATTAGAAGACCTAGAAAGGTGAGAACTTCTCTCTTTTTTTACAATGAGCTGTTAACTTTGGAACCTGGCTACAACTACTTGAAGACCAGAGCTATTATTAGTGTAATTGACGTGACTTTTAGCCAATCTGTGGAAAATTAATAATTTTTTTGGTGTGATGGGATATTTTTCCTGAGGAGGAATAATCTCTTTTAATCTCCCCAAGATGTGGAATAGGTTAGACATTTCTGATTACCATCCTGCTTAGAACTGCCTGCTATTTTGTGTACGAACATAGAAAGCATCCACCCCTGGTTGTCGTGGACACTCAGAATTGAATGATGCCACTGAAGTGAATAAAAGGCTTTATCTACGCACAGAAGAAAGAGCAGCTTGAATTACTTTGTGTCTACCCCTTCCTATCCTTAGGGCTGTCTCAAGGTCAGCCTGGGAGGCTGGGAAAGGTTGGCAGTATAATATGCCAGAAACAGAATGGATGCCAAACACTCCTTTGGACATGTGAGTTAGATTCAATCGGTCTATATCACTGAAGCATCTAGCCTCGTATTAACTCATGTGACCAGTATCTGACACATAAACTTAATTTTCTCCCTGTTTGATTTGTTTTGCGCCCACCAGTGTCCAAACTTTACTAACTAAACAGCCTTGGAAGATTTTCTCTTTTTGTTTCTTTTCAAAATAAGCTACAGACATGGTGGATACAGTGTGCCTGCCAGCCAGGGCTTCCATCATCATCTCTCTGAATGATAAATACTGCTGTTTTCCAGCAGGCATAGGGGCAGAACTTTGAGTCTTAAGGGGTGGGACAATGAGTTATGAGGCATCAAGCAGCTGAGATCTTCAGCACTGCCTCTGCCTCTTTCAAGCTCCCACAGCTGCCTCATGCCGAAGAATCACAGAATTTTCAGAGTTGGAAGGGACCTCTAGAGATCATCTAGTCCAACTCCCCTGCTAAAGCAGGATTGCCCAGAGCACATTACTCAGGACTGCATCCAGGCGGGT
>NW_009649458.1:895895-897664 GCF_000708025.1 Charadrius vociferus | reverse complement strand
TAATAAGGTCTCCCCTCAGCCTTCTCTTCTCCAGGCTAAAGAGTCCCAGCTCTCTCAGCCTTTCCTCATAAGGGAGATGCTCCAATCCCTCAGTCATCTTGGTTGCCCTTCGCTGGACTCTCTCCAGCAGTTCCCTGTCCCTCTTGAACTGGGGAGCCCAAAACTGGACACAGTATTCCAGTTGTGGCCTCACCAGTGACGAGTAGAGGAGGAGAATGACCTCCCTCGACCTACTGGTCACACTCTTCCCTATGCAGCCCAGGATTCCATTGGCCTTTTTGGCGTCAAGGGCACATTGCTGGGTCATGGATAATTTACTGTCTACCAGGACCCCCAGATCCTTCTCCTCAGAACTACTCCCAGCAGGTCCACCCCTAACCTATACTGGTGCTTAGCATTCTTCCTTCCCAGGTGCAGGACCTTGCACTTGCTTTTGTTGAACCTCATTAGGTTCTTCTCTGCCCAGCTCTCCAGACTGTCCAGGTCACGCTGGATGGCAGCGCGGCCCTCTGGAGAGTCAGCCACCCCTCCCAGTTTGGTATCATCAGCGAATTTGCTGAGGATACACTCTGTCCCCTCATCCAGGTCATTAATGAATATATTGAACAAAATTGGACTGGGTATTTACCCCTGGGGGACACCACTGGTTACAGGCCTCCAACTAGACTCTGTGCTGCTGATCACAACCCTAAGAAGTGGCATAAAACTTTTCCTTGTCTTTAGCGTTGAGTTTCACAAGATTTGAGTGATTCCCATAGCTGAATTCAAGCATATCACAGGAGGAACTGGATCACAGAATGGCTCTGTGGAGGTATTTTGCTGCAAGATTTGAAATATCTTATTTATGGCCTTACAAACAGGGATTAACAACATTCTTCTTTAGTGAAAATTTGTCTGAATGATGAAGTGGGCACTGAACAATGTCACCTGGATTTTTCCTTCAGAGTGCTCAGATTCCAGTAAATTCAGAGAAAACCTCCTGTATAGGCGGGTGCTACATGGTTTGCATTATGGGCAGTAACACTTCCCAATACATTGTTCTGACCAAGAGGACTGCTGCTGCTAGGACTGGTATCCTAAGCCGGGTGATTTCAGTTGTTGCTGTTAATAAATGGGGGTTGCAAACCTGTCAAAAGTGATGTTCATGGCTACAAGTGGGACTAAAGCTGAGAAAAGCTTGGAGGTGTGTTTGGTGCCAGGAGAGGTTTATGTTGGGCGGCAGAAAGTAGAGATGATTTTAAAAAAAGGACTGTTGTTTGCATTCATGGCTCCTATATTAAAACCTAAAATACTTCACTCTTGTGAGAATCTTTTAAAAAGTCAAAAGCAGAGTACAGAATATGTTACAAGTGAGTTTGACTCTGAAGGTTTAAGAAATGGTAACACCATGGCTCCCTAAATTTGAGCAATGTTGTTTTCCCGTGCCTTGAATTCTTTATTCAATTAAAATATTAGTCTTCATGACAGGGTTTGTTAAAGTAATTTGCTCTGAGTTAAGAAAATCTTCAGCTTTATTATAATAATTAATTCAAGAAAAGACTTTATTGTGTTGAACATGTACTTCTTTGCTGGGAATACTTAATAAGTCATTAATTGATATCACTGCTACGGAGAACACATTGCTGTTATCAGATTGCTGTACGTTGGTTTCTGCTGGAAACATTACGTGCTTGTAGAGAGGTGGTAGGAATTGCAGACTCCCTGTGGTGCTCCTCAGCTGTAGCAAATCAATGTGTGGACCTCACTGCCTTATCCGAATTGGTGCCTGT